>NC_084512.1:4370717-4573217 GCF_024500385.1 Phyllopteryx taeniolatus
TATATATATATATATATATATATATATATATATATATATATATATATATATATATATATAATGTCACATGACCAGAGAGCCAGTCACAACGTCGGCTTTAGAAAAAGACAAATTTATATCCATCCATCCATCCATTTTCTACCGCTTATCCGAGGTCGGGGTTGCGGGGGCAGTAGCTTTAGCAGGGACGCCCAGACTTCCCTCTCCCCAGCCACTTTATCCAGCTCTTCTGGGGGGATACTGAGGCGTTCCCAGGCCAGCCGAAGGATGTAGTCTCTCCAGCGTGTCCTGGGTCGTGCCCGGAACACCTCAGCAGGGAGGCGTCCGGGGGGCATCCGAATCAGATGCCCCAGCCACCTCATCTAGCTCCTCTCAAAGTGGAGAAGCAGCGGCTTTACTCTGAGATCCTCCCAGATGACCGAGCTTCTCACCCTATCTCTAAGGGAGAGCCCGGACACCCTGCGGAGGAAACTCATTTCGGCCCCTTGTATCGGGGATCTTGTTCTTTCAGTCGCAACCCACAGCTCGTGACCATAGGTGAGGGTAGGAATGTAGATCGACCGGTAAATCTTCCACCTGGGGTAGGATCTCATCCCGACCTGGAGAGGGCACGCCACCCTTTTCTGACTGAGGACCATGGTCTCAGATTTGGAGGGGCTGATTCTCATCCCAGCCGGTTCACACTCAGCTGTGAACTGGTTAGGGTTAGGGTATGCCTCTTGTTTGGCCTTTGCCACCTCTACCTTTGCCCTGTGTCACATCTCAATGTATTCCTTTCGCCTCTCCTCGGTCCTGTCAGTGTCCCACTTCTTCTTAGCTAACCTTTTTCCTTGTATGATTTCCTGTACTGTGAGGTTCCACCACCAAGTCTCCTTCTCTCCTTTCCTGCCAGAAGATACACCAAGTACTCTCCTGCCTGCCTCTCTGATCACTTTGGCTGCAGTGGTCCAGTCTTTTGGAAGCTCCTCCCATCCACCGTGAGCCTGTCTCACCTCTTCCCGAAAAGCTGCACAACACTCGTCCTGTCTCAGCTTCCAGCACATGGTTCTCTTCTCTGCCTTTGTCTTCCTAATCTTCCTCCCCACCACCAGAGTCATCTTACACACCACCATCCTATGCTGTCTAGCCACACTCTCCCCTACCACTACCTTACAATTGGTAACCTCCTTCAGATTACATCGTCTGCACAAGATGTAATCCACCTCCGTGGTTCTACCTCCGCTCTTGTAGGTCACCCTATGTCCGTGCCTCTTCTGGAAAAAAGTGTTCACTACAGCCATTTGCATCCTTGTTGCAAAGTCTACCACCATCTGTCCCTCCAAGTTCCTTTCCTGGATGCCGTACTTACCCATCACTTCTTCATCACCCCTATTACCTTCACCAACATGTCCATTACAATCTGCACCAATTACGACTCTCTCTCTGTCTGGGATGCTCAGAACTATTTCGTCTAGCTCCTTCCAGAATTTCTCTTTCACCTCTAGGTCACATCCTACCTGTGGGGCATAGCCACTAATCACATTACACATAACACCCTCAATTTCAAGTTTCAGCCTCATTACTCGATCTGATACTCTTTTCACCTCCAAGACATTCTTAACCAACTCTTCTTTTAAAATAACCCCGACTCCATTTCTCTTCCCATCTACACCATGGTAAAATAATTTAAACCCTGCCCCTAAACTTCTAGCCTTACTGCCTTTCCACCTGGTCTCCTGGACACACAATATATCAACCTTTCTCCTAATCATCATGTCAACCAACTCCCGAGATTTTCCTGTCATAGTCCCAACATTCAAAGTCCCCACATTCAGTTCTAGGCTCTGTGCTTTCCTCTTCTCTTTCTGCCGAAGAACCCGCTTTCCACCTCATCTTCTTCTTTGACTTCGACCCATAGTATTTCACAGAATTTCCAATGGCGCCCCGCAGGTTGACGGCGCCGGTGGCGGACGTTGTTAACCCGGGCCACGACCGATTCGGTATGGAATTCTTTGGATGAACGCTCATATTTGTTTGGCAAGGTTTTAAGCCAGATGCCCTTCCTGACGCAACCCTCTGTATTTATCCGGGCTTGGGACCGGCCTACAGTTTGCACTGACTTGTGCCCCCATAGGGCTGCATTCAAAGCAACACTCTTTTACGGTGCTAAATAGTCAAAAACTCAACAAACAGCAACGGCAAATAGAGGAAAAATGAACAGACATTAATTCTATTGACACTATTAGGGCATAACTAATACATTTAGGGAATCATTAACACAAACACATCATTCTTACTTCACTTTGCATACTGGGTATTCCTCTGATGGGGGAGGAAAGCGGAGTGCCTGGAGAAAACCCATGCAGGCACAGGGAGAACATGCAAACTCCACACAGGCGGGGTCGGGGATTGAACCCCGGTCCTCTGAACTGTGAGGCTGACGCTCTAACCAGTCGACCACCGTGCCGCTAATGTTATTTTTATTATTATTATTTTTTAATTTTTATTATTTTAAGTTAATGTGATAGAACGTAACCCTAGATTGAAGATACCTTTCTTCATCAAGCCTTTTCCAGCGCGTGTCATGGGACTACCTTTCCAGGTGACTGATCAAACGTGTGGCTACTGGCTATCTAGGCTACTAATGCTAGTTCAACTAACTACGGAAGGAGAGCAGACAACAGGAAGAAAACACAGCCAAAGTAAAGGGAAAGGCTGAATCAATCGCAATCACAGTTGATGGATGTTCCATGCCACACAAATATACATGACCATAACAGAACATTTTATCACAGAGATTTAGCCAGCAGCGAAACCGGTCCTGCAAACATTCATTGTGTACAAGAGTCACACCGCTGCTCTGGAAGAGTGGAAAATAAGCAAGTCAGACGTTCTTGTTCATTTGTGACCACTGACAATGCTAAAACAAAATTGCTAATGCTGTGGAAGTTGCTGGACGTGAGATATTTTGCACACCCTGTTAACCTGGCTGTACCGAGAGCGCTGGGCATGCAGGTGTGGCGAGTCTCCGACTCCTGGCCAGACTGAGACAGTAAGAGAAAACCATCCATCCATCCATTTTCTGAGCCGCTTCTCCTCACTAGGGTCGCGGGCGTGCTGGAGCCTATCCCAGCTGTCATCGGGCAGGAGGCGGGGTACACCCTGAACTGGTTGCCAGCCAATCGCAGGGCACATACAAACAAACAACCATCCGCACTCACATTCACAACTACGGGCAATTTAGAGTCTCCAATTCATGCATGTTTTTGGGATGTGGGAGGAAACCGGAGTGCCCGGAGAAAACCCACGCAGGCACGGGGAGAACATGCAAACTCCACACAGGCGGGCCCCGGGATTGAACCCGGGTCCTCAGAACTGTGAGGCTGACGCTCTAACCAGTCGGCCACCGTGCCGCGAGAAAACCATTAATTCATTAATTTTCCATACCGCTTATCCTCACTATGCTCGTGGGCTTGCTGGAGCCTTTCCCAGCTATCTTTGGGTGAGAGGTGAGATACACCCTGAACTGGTCTCCAGCTAATCGCAAGGCACATATAAACAAACAACCATTCACACTCACATTCACACCGACAGGCAATTTAGAGTCTTCAATTAACCTACCACGCATGTTTTTGGGAATGTGGGGGGAAACCAGAGTACCCGGAGAAAACCCATGCAGGCATGGGAGAACATACAAACTCCACACAGGCGAGGCCATTAGCATTTATTTCATGTATTCAGGACCTAAACCATTTAGTTAATTGACCAGTAGCAGAACTTTAAAATCTATTCTAAAGCTGACTTTAGAATTGGAGTAATATGTTCTGACCTCTTTGTCAGAACCCGAGCAGCAGCATTCTGAATGAGCTGCAGCTGTTTAATACTCTTTTGGGGGAGTCCAGTCAGAAGACCATTACAGTAGTCAAGTCTACTTGAGATAACAGCAAGGATGAGCTTCTCCTGGTCTGTTGGCACATCCAAGCCTTCACTCATGGATATATGTTCTTCAGGTGGTAGAAAGCTGTTTTCATAGTTGATTTGATATGACTGTTGAAAGTCAGGTCGGAATCTAGGTTTCGAGCAACTCCAGGTATTTACTAAGAGCAATCCTCTTTACTGCCTGTGTTGGAAATTACTTTTTTGTAGAATAATTAAGGAAGGAATCTTGGGTTTATGGGTTTTTTAATACAAAGAGCCATTTACATCATATTTACAGAGAGAGAGAGAGAGAGAGAGAGAGAGAGTGAGAGAAGAGGAAAGAAGGAGGGGGGGGGGTTGAAGAGAGGATATGAGCAGGCTGAGTTCCTACTCACCCGTTTCCAAGCAGACTCTGAGCCAGAGTGGTCAAAAACAGGAGGATCGGTAGCGCCTACCTGAGGGAACGAGCCGGAAGAGCTGGTGATCAGGGTGTGGAGGATCCGAGAGGATTTTGCACGGTCTTGTCTTAGTTCTGGCAGCGTGCAAGTCCTCAAGGGTGGGTAGGGGGCTACCGACAATCCTTTCAGCAGTTTTGATTGTTCGTTGCAGTCGGAGTTTGTCCTTTTTTGTATCAGCACCAAACCAGACTGTGATGGAAGAACCCAGGACTGATTCGATGACCGCTGTGTAGAACTGCCTCAGCAGCTCCTGTGGCAGGCTGTGCTTTCTCAGAAGCTGCAGGAAGTACATCCTCTGCTGGGCCTTTTTGAGGACGGAGTCTATGTTGATCGCCCACTTCAGGACCTGAGAGACTGTAATTCCCAGGAACTTGAAGGTCTTGACGGTTGACACAAGGCAGCTGCACAGCGTGAGGGGCAGCTGTGGGGAAGGAAGCCTCCCGAAGTCCACGATCATCTCTACAGTCTTGAGCGTGTTCAGCTCCAGGTTGTGTCGGCCACACCACAGCTCCAGCCGCTCCACTTCCTGTCGATATGCAGACTCATCACCGTCTTTGATGAGGCCGATGACAGTGGTGTCATCTGCAAACTTCAGGAGTTTGAGAGCCGGGTGTGTTGAGGTGCAGTCGTTCGTGTAGAGAGAGAAGAGCAGGGGAGAGAGGACACAACCTTGGGGCACCCCAGTGCTGATGCTGCGTGTGGATGAGGTGGCGTCCCCCAGCCCCACCTGCTTTGTCCTGCCCGTCAGGAAGCTGTAAATCCACTGGCAGATGGCAGGTGATATGCTGAGCTAGAGAAGCTTGGAGGAAAGGAGTTCAGGGATGATGGTGTTGAACGCTGAGCTGAAGTCCACGAACAGGATCCTCGCGTAGGTCCCTGCACTGTTGAGGTGTTCTAGGATGAAGTGCAGTCCCATGTTGACTGCATCATCCGCATACCTGTTCGCTCGGTAGGCAAACTGCAGCGGCTCTAGCAGGGGATCTGTGACGCTCTTGAGGGGGTCCAGCACAAGACGTTCAAAGGACTTCATGACCACAGATATCAAGGGGACAGGCCTGTAGTCATTTAGACCCAAGATTGTAAGTTTCTTGGGGACTGGAATGATGGTAGAGCGTTTGAAACAGGACGGTACTTCGCACAGTTCCAGAGATCTGTTGAAGATCTGTTTGAAGACTGGAGCGAGCTGGGCTGCGCAGACTTTGAGGCAGGATGGGGACACATGGTCTGGGGCTGCCGCTTTGTTAATCTTTTGTTGTTTGAAGATGCGTTTCACATTCTGTTCGCGGACGGTTAACGCAGAAGTCGGTGGTGTGATGGTGGTCGGTGGTGCAGCTGGGTGGGTGTGGGGTGTCAAAGTGTCCTTTTTAAATCTGCAGTAGAAGGTATTCAAGTCGTTAGCTAGTGTGCTATTGTTCCCAGCTTGGGGGGATCGTCGCTTGTAATTTGTCAGTGATTGGAATGCTTGCCAGACTGATTTAGAGTCGTTAGCGCTAAACTGTTTTTCCAACTTTGCTGCATAGATTCTCTTTGCAATGTTAATTTCTTTAGTCAGCTGGTTTCTAGCTCGATTATACAGGGTCCTGTCCCCGCTTTGATATGCGTCCTCCTCAGCTTGGCGAAGCTGCTTAAGTTTGGCAGTGAACCACGGCTTGTTGTTGTTGAATGTGCGAAATGACTTTGTTGGTACACACACCTCTTCACAAAAACTGATATAGGATGTAACAGTGTCCGTATATTCATCCAGGCTGCCAGTTGAATTTTCAAAGACACTCCAGTCTGTGCAGTCTCAACAGCTTTGGAGTTCCATCTTTGGTTCATTGGTCCACTTTTTCACTGTTTTCACTGTAGGCTTTGCGGATTTATGTTCTTGCCTGTATGTCGGTATTAAGTGAATTAAGCAGTGATCTGATGAGCCCAGTGCTGCACGAGGTTTGGCATGGTATGCGTTTTTTAGTGTAGTATAGCAGTGTTCCAAAATGTTATTTATCCCTGGTAGGACAGTCGATGTGCTGCTTGTATTTAGGGAGTTCGTGGTTGAGTTTAGCTTTGTTAAAGTCCCCGAGAATAATGAGGGGTGAGTCCGAGTGTTTTTTTTTCAATTTCGTTGACTGGTTTGGCGAGCATTAGCAGTGTGGCGTTTGTGTTAGCTTGAGGCGGAATGTACATGCCAGCCAGTATGAATGATGCAAATTCAGGCACCGTGTAAAATGGCTTACATTTCAAAAACAGTGACTCCAAATTCGGGGCGGCAGTGTGTTCTGAGCTCCGTGACATCCGTACACCATTTTTCGTTGATATAGAAGCATATGCATGGGTGGAGGAAGAGGCCTTTGCATCTTCGTGAATGTTAGATTCAGGCAAGGGGGAATGGGAGTAAGATATCGACGTGGTGTGCGCTGGATTCCAACATTGACAAGGGCCTTCATCCTTTCTGTGAAATCTAATAGAGCATTTAAGATAGATTATAGTGAGTGTTCCATTTGCATTTGCATACTTTATTCCAATGGGACGGGGAATGCAGCCCTATGGGGGGCACAAGTCAGTGCAAACTGTAGGCCGGTCCCAAGCCCGGATAAATGCAGAGGGTTGCGTCAGGAAGGGCATCCGGCTTAAAACCTTGCCAAACAAAGGTGATGTGCAGAGCTGTGGCAACTATAGAGGAATAAAGTTGATGAGCCACACAATGAAGTTATGGGAAAGAGTAGTGGAGGCTAGACTCAGGACAGAAGTGAGTATTTGCGAGCAACAGTATGGTTTCATGCCTAGAAAGAGTACCACAGATGCATTATTTGCCTTGAGGATGTTGATGGAAAAGTACAGAGAAGGTCAGAAGGAGCTACATTGTGTCTTTGTAGGTCTAGAGAAAGCCTATGACAGAGTACCCAGAGAGGAACTGTGGTACTGCATGCGGAAGTCTGGAGTGGCAGAGAAGTATGTTAGAATAATACAGGACATGTACGAGGGCAGCAGAACAGCGGTGAGGTGTGCTGTCGGTGTGACAGAAGAATTTAAGGTGGACGTGGGACTGCATCAGGGATCAGCCCTGAGCCCCTTCCTTTTTGCAGTGGTGATGGATAGGCTGACAGATGAGGTTACACTGGAATCCCCGTGGACCATGATGTTTGCAGATGACATTGTGATCTGCAGTGAAAGCAGGGAGCAGCTGGAGGTTAGAAAGATGGAGGCATGCACTGGAAAGAAGAGGAATGAAGATTAGCCGAAGTAAAACAGAATATATGTGCATGAATGAGAGGGGTGGTGGGGGAAGAATGAGGCTACAGGAAAAGGGTAGAGGACTTTAAATACTTGGGGTCAACCGTCCAGAGCAATGGTGAGTGTGGTCAGGAAGTGAAGAAACGGGTCCAAGCAGGTTGGAACGGGTGGAGGAAGGTGTCAGGTGTGTTATGTGACAGAAGAGTCTCTGCTAGGATGAAGGGCAAAGTTTATAAAACAGTGGTGAGGCCAGCCATGATGTATGGATTAGAGACAGTGGCACTGAAGAGAAAACAGGAAGCAGAGCTGGAGGTGGCGGAAATGAAGATGTTGAGGTTCGCTCTCGGAGTGACCAGGTTGGATAAAATTAGAAATGAGCTCATCAGAGGGACAGCCAAGGTTCGATGTTTTGGAGACAAAGTTAGAGAGAGCAGACTTCAATGGTTTGGACACGTCCAGAGGAGAGAGAGTGAGTATATTGGTAGAAGGATGATGAGGATGGAGCTGCCAGGCAAGAGAGCTAGAGGAAGACCAAAGAGAAGGTTGATGGATGTCATGAGGGAAGACATGATGGCAGTTGGTGTTCGAGAGGAGGATGCAGGAGATAGGCTCTCATGGAAAAGGATGACGCGCTGTGGCGACCCCTAACGGGACAAGCCGAAAGGAAAAGAAGAAGAAGATTCCAATGGGACGGGGAGAGGTGTGGGAGATTCCAAGCATCTCATTCCTCATTCGTTCCTGTGATTGTTTGGGTGACGCTGGTGACTCTATCTGCTCCTCGTGTCATCTTATCTCTTGTTCTTCTGATTGTTTAGGTACAGCTAGAGACTCCTTATGTGCCTTTTGTCCTTCAACTGCATCAACAAGGCCAATATTTTCCTCTTGTGCCGCTGAATTACGTACACAGTAAAAAGGTTTGCCAGCCAATAACTTAACCCCTTGTTTATTAGTCCACACTTCTTTGAGCCAGTTACTTCATTGTAAAAGCCTGCTGAAACGTTCATCTCCAGATTGTACCATTGGGAGAGGTCCACTTATGAAAACCTCAGCATCCAAACATTGCACTTTTGTTCGCCGATCAATGAAATCTTGTTTCATTACTTCTGATTGCTGCTTGACAACATCCAGGGCCCCTGTGTGTATTATGACAGATTTAACAGTTGGGTGCTCATTAGTGATATCCATGTTTGTTTGTTTTTTGGCGATATCAGACACCATATCGTTGGTAAAACACTGTACTTTGGTGTTCTTCTCGCTCCATCACAAGCTATATTTGTATTATTACTTCAACTAGTGTCTTATGTTTTTTGATTAGTAATACTTTGTTGAAGCTGCAGTTGTTCTTGAACTGCAATATAAATAAAGTTTAGTTTTAACACAATTATTACATAATGGAATTATGAAAGGCATTTAAAAAATTTTAAAAGCCAAATGTGAACAAATTACTTCAGCAAGACTTGAACTTTTGCATACAGTATTACAATCAGCCAGACAGACACTGTTATACCAATGACCCTCCCACTCAACCATGTAACCATGGTTCTCAACCAGTGGCCAAACAACATTCTTAAGCCAGCTGAAGAGCGAGGGATGCTTTCACAGGGACGGACAACAATGTAATAAAACTTGTCTTACCTTAAAAATTGCTTTGAAATCAATAAACAGTTCTTTCACTGTTTGAATCCCACTATTTACAACGTCTGCCATCTGCCGTCTGCAGAGTGCAGGCTGCGCACAGATGGGACTGGGAATGACGTCGCCAGACACGACTAATGTCACAGGTGGATGAGAATGGTTAAAGGTAACTCGTAATCAGTGACTTTAAAGTGCCACAAAACAGGCCAAAAAAATGTCTTATAAATTCGACACACCATATAAAAGATTGTTAACAAGCCCGACAATGAATGAATGGATAAAAAAAATCGCAAAGTATGTGAAATCAGGGTTCAAAATGGTCAAGAACTGAGACATTCTTTGAGCTTCCAGATGGTGTGAGTGTGTGGCTGGGCTGCTTTGAAAATCACGCCTACAGCTGTCAATCAAATACTTCTATCGCATCTCCTATCTATCTGAGGGGAGAGGAGTGGTGCACATAGCACACGCTTTCATGGGCCGCAGAGAGTCATTCTGCCCCTTTGTTTACGTGGAAATTCAGTGGCCCTTAATCAACGGAGGCCATTGTCAGCTGCGACGCATCGTAAGAAGAAGGGGGGCGGTGGTGATTCTGTGGTGCACCCGTTGCAAGTTGTAGCCTTCAGCGACCACAACTGAATGACCCCCCCCCCCCCCCCCTCTTCGCCTGCGACACAAGTGGCTGAAGGCCCTCTGTCGTTGCGCAGAGGTTTCGCAGTGTACTCTAACCGCTGTCGGGGTGGCGTAGGGCCAGACTGCAGAGACATATTAGCCCAAATAACACCAAACACATTGCACTTCAGGGAAGCTGTATTTTGTTTTAGTTGTGTGCATACTTTGATGGCTAATTGCACGCTATACTGGTAGAACGGGGTGCATTATGAATGAGGAAGTGGCAATTCTGCCTGATGGCCACTGCTTGAAATAAGGGCATTTGGTGTTTATTTAGTGGAGGATGGAAAGAATACGCCCAAACCTCTTGATGTCACGAGGATAGTTTTTAGCCCTCCCCACAAAATCAGGAACATTTAGTGTTAGAAAATAAGCTTTAAGCACTATCTCAACAATTCACTATTATTTTGTTCTCAATCTTTGCACGTTTTCAGCACTTATCTTCAAACATATTTAATGTATTTAGAAACAAAACAAGGATTTCCGTTTTGGGGCACTTTAACCTTATTGGCTGCGGGCGCTGGAATTTGACACCCTAACTCAGCAATATCTTTTGCATTGTACGGCAATACAAAAATAAATTTTACTCATCATTAACAATATACAATTCATCCTACCCATGTAAAAATAGATACACATCTGATTTTTATATTTTATTTTAATATTTCATTTTCATTATTTAACTTTTCATTTGAACTCAGAACATATTACTCCAATTCTAAAGTCTCTACACTGGCTCCCAGTCAGCTTTAGAATAGATTTTAAAGTTGTGCTACTGGTCTATAAATCACTAAATGGTTTTGGTCCTAAATATATGAAAGAGATGCTACTGGAATATAAACCCAGTAGGGCTCTGAGATCTACAGATTCGGGCCAATAGTGGAGCACAGAGCCCAACACAAACATGGAGAAGCAGCATTTAGCTATTATGCTGCACACAAACGGAATAAGTGGCCAACAGAAGTGACGTCAACCCCAAGTATGAATGTTTTTAAATCCAGGTTAAAAACTTTTCTTGTTTCTCATGCTTTCTCCTGCCTTTTAGAGCAGTTCCACTTTTAAATGATATTTCTTGCACCGTACGCTCTTTGTTTTAAATGTTTATAAGCTGTTTTTTTTGTTTTTAAATCCTTTTAATCATGTAAAACTCTCAGTTACTTTGTGTATGAAATGCGCTATATAAATAAATTTGCTTTGTTCTGGTTTGCTTTTTTTGCTTTCTTATTCAGTGTGACTCAGCTGACGGTGAGGGTGATGCCCCTAGCGCCCTTATTCGCCAGCTGTCATTGCATCATATGTTTTTTTTTTTTTTTTGCTTCTAAATTCTCTTTAAACAGCTATATACTCAACTGTAGAAACAGTATTTGTATGCTCTTAATGATTAAAAAAAATAATCACAGTTAGGGCAGCAGTTGTCCCCTCCATAAAAGCTTGGCATTTGGTCAAGGGTTCAAATCCTGCTTTTTGTCAAAAGTATGAATCTTAAAAACTGGCTGTGGTTGTTGGAGAGCTGTTTAATGAAAACTATTAAGGTTCCTGCGATCAAGGCACAACTATCCTCCAATCCCAGCTCAGGGGCCCAGCAACATTGCACCATTACTCTCTCCACCACATCGCTCCTCTGCCTGCATATACAATGATTCTCTGTTTTCTGCATGAAACAAAAACAAAATACCACAATTAAGCCCATGTTTGTAATTGTAATTGTAATTTTGGTTCAGTGAAAACAGAAATTTATCTCATACAGGAAGGTTGCTTGATGACCTGAACCCTTGGTGTGCCAAAACAACAGCTCAAGAACCAATTTAAAAGGTGTGTTCTACTCTGTTTTCCAAATCACCTCTGGTCCAAACTCTGTCCAAATGACAATGGAAAGGAAAGGGAATGCATTACAGTTGTCGAAAATATACTGTATGTATAACTCCATGCGTATGATCATGGTGACAGATTATGGTAGCTTCTCAGGTAAATTGATGTTCCACATACAAAAGAAGCATGAAAAATGCAGCAGAAAGCTTGAATTTTGTCATACAATATTTCATCTTTTCTTTTTACCAGGTAAATTTTGGTTGGATAAAAATGCCAGTGTGAATGCGAAGTGAAGCAGGACCAAACGAGTGATTCCAAACACTGTAATCTTTTCCATTGCTTATCCTGTTTTATCGTCACAGGGAAGTGGGAGCCTATCTGAGCTGTTTGTTGGAGAAAGCAGATTGGTCCTCAGTCAATTGCAGGGCGCATAGTGTCTGACAACTATTCCCTCTCACATTCGCACGCACAGACACACAAACACACAAATGCTGCCTTCACCATTTTCTTCCAATTCAATCTCATACACAGAAGTTTTTATTCTCGATCTCTGTTTCGCTCTATGTCACCTTTCCTTTCAGCGAGACAATAGGGCACTCTTGATTGTTACCCAGTGGTATACTTTGGTCTGGTTTAAGAAACCACAGGGTAACCTGCAACCAAGCACTGTGCACACGATTGTGTGTTTGTGTGTGTGCGCGTGTGTGTGTCAACACATATAGCGACCTATATTCATAATGGTCACTTTCAGTACAGTCACTGAACAGTAATCAATCCAGACAAAGTATTAGAAGACAGAGGACTAGGTGACTCTGAGGGGAGAAAACTTTAAATTTCGAATTTTAGCTTCCACCGAATCATTTTAAAAATTATATCAATAAACCTCTATATGCAAATGTGGTGACAGAAAGTAAAATGGTGCAAGGCCATTAAAATTAGCCCCATTTCCACATTTGCACACACCCACACACGCATGCATATGCGTGCCCACACACACACACACACACACACACACACACGAGTTCACCCTCCAACTTGCCCCTGCCCTCCATCCAATAATACTTTTGGCAGGCCAGAGCTGTAATTGGCAGCAGGTTTGCCATGCCGATAGACTCCCCTCAGCCCTTTGGGTCAAGAGTAATTTACTGAGCTGCTAAACGGCACTAGTTGTCTCCCTCCCTCTCTTCCTACCCGGTCCAATCCAGTCAACCACTACTCCCCCTCCTTATTTTGCCCTCAGTATCCCATATTGGAATTCCCATCCAGGCTGTATTACAAGCAGAGATGATGTCTTAATCCCTTGTTAATTAGGGACAACATCTCCAACAGCTGAGGCTAAAGCAAAGCGTGGTGGAGGCTCCTGAGACTTGAGGGCTCTAGCCACGCTTGCAGCCCAGTCAGAAAAGCCTGGCTCTGGCACTGGCACAGAGAGCTGAGTGTAAAGAGGGATGGGGGTGTAAGGAGGTGGTGATGATGTCGGTCCTTGTTGTTCTGCATGGGGATTGACAGAGGTTGCTGTCTAATCCACCATGGATGTTCTTCCAGGGTTATAGAGCCTGGCTCGATGGGGAACCAGATGTTACTATTGACTCAGTTCAGGCCCTTTCCACAAATCCACTGTTATGGGTCAAGAGCAGGGTGGTCTGAATAGTTTTTTTGTTATTGTTGTTTAAGTATTTTGTTCCACACGTAATTCCTTGATGTGGATGAATACCAACATCCATCCATCCATTTTCTGAGCCGCTTCTCCTCACTTGGGTCGCGGGCGTGCTGGAGCCTATCCCAGCTGTCATCGGGCAGGAGGCGGGGTACACCCTGAACTGGTTGCCATCCAATCGCAGGGCACATAGAAACAAACAAACATCCGCACTCACATTCACACCTACGGGCAATTTAGAGTCTCCAATTAATGCATGTTTTTGGGATGTGGGAGGAAACAGGAGTGCCCGGAGAAAAGCCACGCAGGCACGGGGAGAACATGCAAACTCCACACAGGCGGGGCCGGGGATTGAACCCGGGTCCTCAGAACTGTGAGGCTGACGCTGTAACCAGTCGGCCACCGTGCCGCCTGAATACCAACATACACGCAATATTTGTTCTTCACGTCATCCTCCTCATCCGTCAAACTTAACTTGATATGCATACATAAAGCACTACACCAAACCAACGTAACAGCTGGGATTATTACAGCTACTGTATGTTTTTTTTTTTTTTTTTTTTTTGCTATGAGAATCTACAGGTAAATAATGGAGGGTAAAATTAAAGACAGGGTTATAATTTAGGGCAGGCCAGCATAAAATGTGCATTAAAGTTATACTTCCTACTGTTCACCTTAAACACACTCTGCAGCGCACAGACTCCTGGGGAGCTCCAAACGAGGTAATTATTCGTTTTACCGCCTACTATACCTGGTAGGCCTACCTGTCTAGCACTACTGAAAGGAAGAGATGGATAGAAATGGAGAATGGATCAGGAATGAGTGTTTGTGTGTGTATGAGTAGGCGTGTGTGTGTGTGTGTGTGTGTGTGTGTCTGTGTGTGCTAGAAGAAAAGATAACCATGGGAACAGTACACGCGATATGACAAAGATATGATCCTTGTTACTTAAATATTATATTTACACATGCCATGCCAACATGCACATATATATATATATATATATATATATATATATATATATATATATATATATACGAGCGTATATTGGTTTAAATAAACATTTAATTAATTTGGAAAAAGATACGAAGGAAGGTAAACGCCTGCGTTCATTTCCGGATTAGTCCGATTTACGCTTTTAACTTTAAAATCAAACTAATTTGTCTCGTAAAGGGGCACCGCGTTATTTTTTTATATGTATAAAATTTAGGAGAAAGCGATGACAAAACTTTTATCAATCTCATAATCTAAAGGTTGCTACATTTTATGAAATACAAGTTCTAGATGACAGAGGCTAATTTAAACTCAAAACACACACAAAACACAACTAGGAGTGGAATTGTATAGAATATTTAATGAAATCTACATGGGATCTATAGTGAAACACAAAGAGGTGTCTGACTACAACAAGGAAACACAAATAATGGTGAAAGAAAGAAAATATGTGTACGAAAAGGGAAATAGAACATCATGTGTTGGACTAAAGTTGAAAACGTGAGCGTTTAATTTGTCCAGCCTGGACGATAGAGAGAGAAGACAAAGTTGGAATTTTGTGTGATGCTAGTAATTTCCTTGAAATTATTAGGCACTAAAATTGTACAGTCTGGCAACCACTGTTGTGTTACTCACGAACATACATCAGCTGGTCTTTGGGAGTAGTCTTTCTGCGCACGTCTCAGGAGGCGAGGAGGGAGATTTGGTTAAAGAAAAGATGCAAAATGAAAATAAAAAATAATACAAAAACAGCCGGAAAAAGGGAAAGAAGTTGTTCTTCACGCATTCTGTGGGAGGTTGTGACCGTTTCCCTTGCTGCCTTTTCAGGGACTCGCTAGCAATTTCATAGCGATCACGCTTGGCTGGAAGCGTACCTTGTACTTTTAGTAGCAGCTGCTCTGATCGCCGAGCAGTGGCCCACATAGAGGCTGGGAAGCCGAGTCCGTTCTCATCCCGGCATTCGCGTTGGCCGAACCGCGTGTCCGAACGAAAGGAAGGGGAGAGGGGCTGAAGGCCACCCCGTAGCTGGGGAGCTGATAGCAAGAGCCAGGAAGCATGGCAAGAGCGAGGAACCAAGAGAGAGAGTCAGAGGAGGGAGCCACCGGTTAAATACCCAGGGGGCGTGTTCAAAGAGGACCAAGGACCAGACAAGACCACACTCATCAGCTTGAATCTAGTCTACAATTCTGACCCATAAAATGGGTTTAAAATCATATATTAATATAAAATACTCCCAACTTTGTACTCTTTACTCATTGGTCAAGCATATAGAATGAGTGTTTAAACGTTAGTCTTGGAAAATCCACTGCTTATGGTTCAATCACATTTCATGCTACTTGGGGTTTCAAACCAGGACAAACAGTTCTTGGAGCTCCACCGGTAAAGTTGACACACTGACAAAGACATCAAGGCATACATTTGGAATATTTCTGCGGAGTTCATGAAATTCCAAAACAGAACACAAAACATTTGATCTTCAGTTAAAAACAACTGAAGGGAAGTTTATGGGTTGCAGTACTCTCAAACGTCAGTGGGTGGTGCCTTGCGTGCACAGTTGAATATTAAGCAAATAGTTCGTTGCTGTATTTGCATTCCATCGTCAATCTGTCGCTTTAGGCTGCTGTCAGTTCAAACGAAGAACTCTTTGATAAGTGCAATCAAAGAGTTCGAGGGGACCTGCTAATTCATTTCAGGTCCAGTAGGCGTCTTCTAGTGGTAGTCTCGAACAGCAGGGCCGCTTGGGATGTGAGAGGAAACCGGAGTACCCAGAGAAAACCCATGCAGGCATTGGGAGAACATGCAAACAAACTCCACACAGGTGAGTCTGGGATTTGAAACCCGTTCCTCAGAACTGTGAGGCAGATGTGCTAACCATCTGGTTCTGTTGGCTTCATCAAACCGTGATCTCCAACTCTCACTGGAGCGGTTCGCAGCCGAGTGCAAAGCGGCTGGGATGAAAATTAGCACCTCCAAATCTGAGACCATGGTCCTCAGTCGGTAATGGTTGGAGTGCCATTTCCAGGTTGGGGATGAGATCCTACCCCAAGTGGAGGAGTTCAAGTATCTTGGGGTCTTGTTCATGAATGAGAGAAGAATGGAACGGGAGATCGACAGGCAGATCAGTGCAGCGTCTGCAGTGATGCAGACTTTGTATTGGTCCATTGTGGTGAAGAAGGAGCTAAGACGAAAGGCGAAGCTCTCAATTTTCCAGTCAATCTACGTTCCTACCCTCACTTATGGTCACGAGCTGTGGGTCGTGACCGAAAGAACAAGATCCCAGATACAAGCGGCCGAAATTAGTTTATGTTAGAGATAAGGTGAGAACCTCGGGCATCTGCGAGGGGCTCAGGGTCAAGCCGCTGCTCCTCCACATTGAGAGGAGCCAGATGAGGTGGCTCGGGCATCTGATTAGGATGCCTCCTGGACGCCTCCCTGGTGAGGTGTTCCAGGCACGTCCCACCGGGAGGAGACCCCAGGGACACGCTGGAAAGACAATGTCTCCTGGCTGGCCTGGGAACGCCTCGGGATCCCCCGGAAGAGCTGAATGAAGTGGCTGGGTTAAGGGACGTCTGGGCTTCCCTGCTAAAGCTGCTGCCCCTGCGACCCGACCTTGGATAAGCGGAAGAAAATGGATGGATGGATATATAGGTGGCACGGTGGTCGACTGGTTAGCACATCTGCCTCACAGTTCTGAGGACCGTGGTTCAAATCCCAGCACCGCCTGTGTGGAGTTTGCATGTTCTCCCCGTGCCTGCATGGGTTTTCTCCAGGTTTCCTCCCACATCGCAAAAACATGTATGCGAGATGGAATGAAGACTAAATTTTACCTAGGTCTGAATGTGAGTGTGAATGGTGGTTTGTTAGCTGGCAACCAGTTCAGGGTGTATCCCACCTCTCGCCTGAAGACAGCTGGGATAGGCGCCAGCACGCCCGGGACCCTAGTGAGGATAAGCGGTACAAAAAATGATGTTTGCATATATATATATATATATATATATATATATATATATATATATATATATATATATACCTATACATATACATATATATATTACTAAAAGTGAGTGAGAAGCAGGAGAAAGCGCTCCGCCCTCGTTTCTTATCCTGTTAAATTGTCTCTATTAAGAGTCAGGGACTGATCACACTGCTAAGTGACCTGTCAAGGTCACAGAAAAAGGGCAGCCCTGGCAATTAGTATGCTCTTTGGTGCAGCAGGGCTGGATTTGACCTCTGGAACATTAGTATGCCTCACTATGGGACTGTGGGGGTTATGCTAAGCTACACTATCCATTAGTATGCACACTTCTCAGCCAATGTTCTGCAAGGTTGTGTTCATTATTACTCAACCCCAATCGGGGGTCTGGTGGACAGTGAACATAGTTTTAATCGAACTTTCATAGTTGGATGGCTAAAATAAAAATATTTTTCTTTAATTGAAAAAAGCAAATATGGTACTTTCTGAATACAGATCATGTCACTGAGGAACCAAAGAACTGAGTTTGATGTTATGCCTAAAGCAAAGGCCACAACACCTCTTTCTTCCTTCTTTTATGGTTTAAGCTGTGCGTGTCTCCAGAAGCATTAGTATGCAACTCGTCATCAGGCCAGCATAGGGCTCAGCTACATTGTTCTGCCACAATCAAATTAGCCCTGCTGATGAGGCCTGAGCTCTGTGACCTCCACAGGCCCAGTGGCTTCTCAAACCTAGAACTGACAAAGTAGATCTGAGAGCTCGGGTCTTCAGGGACAACAGGGGCTCACATACTGATTTTTGATTATGTTGGCTCTCTTTTCTATTATTTAAAGTAATTGATATGAGAGACTGGCTGCGGCTGTGAAACAGAACTAACCGTATATAATAAGCATGTGTATGATTTGCAAGTGTGTTTCTTTTCAGTTCCTACAGTTTGTGTATAAGTTATGCCACACAATTGTCATTCAGCTCATCTCTCCTGGATCCCTCCAGACAATTCCCTCCCTCCCCTCTTACGCCATCTCTCCCTCTACCTCTTGTACATGTTTGTCTGATTTAGTGTGATCAGATGTGAGAGCCGACACCTGCTGCTGTTGTAAATGCACGGTAGGCTCTGCAAAATACCAGCTCACACTGCTTACACTCAAGACTCTGCCATTGGTGACCGAAAACCAGGTGACAACCAGAGCAAAGAAAGTACAACAATATTTACAGCCCAGTATCCTAATGACAGAAGGCATAAAATAATGTATTATCTACTTAATTCTTACCTCCAACTCAAATATCAAACTGTATTGCCAGGAATTTCATTGTCTTAGTTACTTGAAGTTTTCCTTCAAAATCACAATACATTCCCAGAGAGAATTAAATATAAAGGGAAATTGTGAAGAAAGGAAGGACCCATATTTCACTCACAAGTTCTCGTTATATATTTTTTGCTCAACAAAATGAAACTGACAGTCATTTCCAATAATATTAATCCATTTTGAAGTAATTGGTAAATAACTAATTGCCCCGGGAACGCCCTTATATATGGCCAAAATCAATACGGCCCTATGTCTTAGTGTAAGGTCAGACAGACAGTACTGAATGTAGTATACTATAAAGGGGCAGTATTTACTCATATTTTACATATCGCCGCTGTCAGGCGGAATCCCCCCACTTCTAAAATGACAACATTTCAGAAAATAAAAAAGCCATCTTGCTTGAGTTTCCAAACCCCGCTTTGTTCAAGTTGGTATGATACCTTATATTGCTATTATATACCACTGCACACTTACATCCCCACAACAGCACCCCAAGTTATGTTCAATCGCTACGTTCATGTGCTAAAATATTCGATAATTTATTACAGTGTTATTGATTAAAACGGTACGATCACGGCGCCAGCTAGCCGTGCCCATCAAAGTCCTCCGCGGTTACATGACACCACCACTGTACAAACAGCCGTGTCGAGTCATCGTCCCAAACTCTTTCAAACTTGAGCAATGCAATCAAGACGACAATGAGCTGACAAAACCTATGTATATAAGCAGAAATTAATCTGGAAGTCGGATCACAGATTCAGGAGGAGCAGTGTGGTTTTTGTCCCGTCCTGTCCTTTTTGCCCTACTGTGCCATGGAACAGTGGACCAGCTCTACACCCACAGCAAGGTCCTTGAGCGTGCATGTGAGTTCACCTAACCAGTCAGCATGTGCTTTTTGGAATTGGAGGTGTTTGACCGTGTCCCTCAGGGGGTCCTGCGGAGGGTGTTCTGGGAGAATGTTCGATCCATGTACGACCGGTGTCAGAGTCTGGTTGGCTTTGTCAGCAGTAAGTCGAATGTGTTTCAAGAGAGGGTTGGACTCCGGCAAGGCTGCCTTTTTCACTGATTCTGTTCATAACCTTTTGGACAGAATTTCTAGGCACAGCCAAGGTGTTGAAGGAGTCTGGTGTGGTGACTTCAGCATTACATCTTTTTGCAGATGATGTGGTTCTGATGGCTTCATCAAGCCGTGATCTTCAACTGTCACTGGAGTGGTTTGCAGCTGAGTGTAAAGTGGCTAGGATGAAAATAAGCACCTCGAAATCTGAGACTATTGTGCTCAGCCGGAAAAGGGTGGCATGCCCTCCCCGGATTGAGAAAGAGATCCTGCCCCAAGTGAAGGAGTTCAAGTATCTCGGGATCTCGTTCATGAGTGAGGAAAGAATGGAGCGGGAGATTGACAGGCGGATCGGTTCAGCATCTGCAGTGATGCAGACTCTGCGTCGGTCTGTCGTGGTGAAGAAAAAGCTTAGCCGAAAGGCGAAGCTCTCAATTTACCGGTTGATCTACGTTCATACATTCACCTATGGTCTCGAGCTGTGGGTCGTGACCAAAAACAAGATCGTTGATACAAGCGGCCTCAATGAGTTTCCTCCGCAGAGTGTCCAGTCTCTTCCTTAGAGATAGGGTGAGAAGCTCGGTCATCTAGGAGGGGTCAAAGTTGAGCCGCTGCTCCTCCGCATTCAGAGGAGCCAGATGAGGTGACTTGGGCATCTGGTTGTTATGCTCCCTGGACGCCTCCCTGGTGAGGTGTTTCAGGCACGTCCCACTGGGAGGAGGCCCTGAGGACACCCCAGGACACGCTGTAGAGAGACTACGTCACCCGGATAGCGTGGGAACGCCTCGGAAGAGCTGGACAGTGGCCGGGGAGAGAGAAGTCTGGGCTTCCCTGTTTAAACTGCTGCCCCCGTGACCCAACTTCGGTGGAAGAAAATTAATGGATGAATGGATGGATGGATCAGCACATACTTACCTCATGCGGCCGCCTTCCTTCAACAAACGAAGCATAACAGCAATCGATTTTAGCAAAAGCAATCCCACTCAAATGTAACTAACTTCACTATTTTCACTCGTTATTGTCTCAAACCTAGAGACTTTCAATATAGGCGACAATTACGCCGCAGAACACGTACTAGTTTAATAAGGAATTTTCTCCGTCCTTTGTCGCTGATGTCAGCAGGCTAGGTTTGGACCTAAATGTGGGCAGGTCAAAATCTGACTGAAAATAAAATACGTCATCAGAGAACAAGCCTAAAATTATTTTGGGGGAATTTTTTTCTTCAGGTAACATTTTTAAAGGGACACTGTGTAGCATTTTCAGTTGTGAGCTGGCCAAAATCGATGTCTGCGTTTATATGTGTTATCATTGGTGTATTATGACCTCTACTCTTAATGTGACACAATTTTGATTTATTTACATATAAGAGTGGTGACCCAGTAGGGGAGCGCCATGACAGTCTGCCATCTTGAAACTACATCCGCCGTAAGGGGACAAGCAGCACCAAACGTGGAATAACTTTGCTGTTAGATTAAGACACCGGAGGAGAAGATCAGTTTATTACCATACCCCAGCAAACCTGCACTACTGCAGCAGCATAATACAGGATATGCAATGGAGACAGTTGCGCCATCAACAAGAAAGTAGAAAAGGTAACTTCAGCAGCGGAGCATTCAAAAGAGGATAAACATCGATCTTGCCTTCCCCAAGTGAAAGGAGCTCATGAGAAAAAATGATTTTAAAAGGGACACTGAAGTTGCCAGCTTTCTCCTCGACAAGTAAGGACTTGCCTTACATTTTGCCTTTTCGGGCTTGGTCGCAGTGTTGCCTCACTATTAAATTCATATTATTGTTATTCCAATTGAAGTATTGTGAGACGTAGCTGTGTTACATGGAACAGCACCTCGTCACATGATCGCAAAGGGACAAAAATCAACAATGGACTATGTTTTTACAGCGTTCCTGCTTGGCGGCGGCAAGTAAAAGGGAATTCTAGTAGTTTCAGATTACGTCAGATGGCCTTGATGTTTGCTGTAAAAAAATAAATAATCTAACCTTCAACCATATCACGACCACGACAAGAGTGTGCTCCTTACACTTTCATTACGGTAAGTGAAAACATATATCTGCATCCTGTTGTTTTTTTACACGCAACAAAGCACGTGGGATGTGTCTTTATCTTTTTTTTCTTTTCTAATTGAAGAGCATTTAATTTCTCTGTCTGTCACTATATGTTGCTAGCATTAGTAGATGAACACTGATACATTTGTGATTAATAAATGATACTAAATAACAATTCCCTGACAAATTCGGTGAAAATTCTTAATTTCCCAAGGCACCCCTGATGATCTCTCACACTAGTATGCCATGGCACCCTGGTTGAAAATCATTGGTATCAATGTAGCTTTTTATATTTGTTGCCCATCTCTTTCTAAGCAAAGGATTTTTTTTTTAAACTCCTTAAATCCAACTCAGTGACTGGAACAGTGTTGTACGTTCCCTGAATTTCTCACCTCCTACATCTCATATACTGTAGATGTTTTCAGCAACACTATATTACCAGGCATCATCAAATCCAAAGGTTAACAAAACATAATATGCATGGCTCTGCGGCTAAAAGGAAATTTCTTCATTTCATCAACTGAGTGTAAACTTATGGGGTCTTAAAGGAGAATGAAACATACAATTTTGAGGCAAGAATATTTTGTATGTGCCCCCACTAATCTAAACACGACATACTGATTAATATTGTATTTGTGGAATAAGAAATAAATAGATAAATTCATTAATTTTCATCTATCTCAAGGAGCGCTCATGGTGGGCAATATCGCCATCTGGTGTCAACTGAACTTGACGTCACAAGTGCCCTCGCGAATGTCACGTGACCAAACTGGGAAATCAGCATATCGGGCTCCTATGTATGCTGCCATAACTAGCAGAACTGCTGGGCTGATTACATGATGGTTTGAAAATTATTCTAAGTTTGGGTTCAAACCATCACATACTCAACCTCTACCTCCAGTCAAAAAGTCGAGGGCAGTCAAGCCAGCCGCCACAACGACCGCTGACAGCAAGCACCAAGCTGGATGTCGCCAACGCACCGCAGTGGCCCACTTAACAATAAAAGCCCCACCAATAATACATTAGCCATCAATGCCTTGCTACGCTTTATTTTTGAATTTAGCCCCCACAGCTTCCGGCACAAACAATCGGTGCCGCGGCTGGCCCAACCTCGACTTCTTGACTATTGACTTGAGTTTACATTACCATCATATACTGTTGCCACCCACATCAACACATCATCCCGATATCAGCTTCAATCGCTTATTTAATATGCTAAACAAAAAAATAGCAAATTTATTACAGTCATTGATTAAAATGGTAGCATACAATGGGCTGAAATATGTGGCACCAGAAACTGAATTTGTATCATTTATATTTGAATTTGAATTGCTAAATTTGAATAATTGCTGTATAAAACTGAATTTGAATTACATAATTTGAATCTATAGTGTTTAGTTTTAATCATTGTATTGAAAAACTGAATCTGAATAGTATAATATGACATTTAATGTAGTAGTTTGGAACTGAAGTCCAATAACCTTGCAAGTCATCCATCCATATTCAACACTGCTTATCCTAGGGTTAGGGTCGTGGGGCGCTGGAGCCCATCCCAGCTGACTTCGGGCGAAAGGCGGACTACACCCTGAACTAGTCGCCAGTCAGTCGCAGGGCACAACCTTGCATGACAATGTAAGACTATTGAATGAAATGAAAATGCAATGAAAATTTTAACTATATATTTTCTCATTAAGTTTTATCATTTCAGATTCAGTTTGACAAATTAAATTTCAAATTAGTTGTGACCAGATCTGGGTTATGTAGAAATAGCATTCAATTGGAGATACACAGAGCTCCTCTTCGGCCAATCAGCGCCTGAGTTTTTGAGTACGTGACATCAGGGCTCTCTGGAAAGTCAACTCTCATAACCAGCTCTTTTAACCTTTATACCACCTGTCCTTTACCTTCGTTGAATACGTCATCGGGTCAGGGAGAGATTAAAAGGTGAGGAAAGGACAGTGTATTGCTTGGATCATCCATCCATCCATCCATTTTCTGAGCCGCTTCTCCTCACTAGGGTCGCGGGCGTGCTGGAGCCTATCCCAGCTGTCATCGGGCAGGAGGCGGGGTACAGCCTGAACTGGTTGCCAGCCAATCGCAGGGCACATACAAACAAACAACCATTCACACTCACAGTCACACCTACGGGCAATTTTGCTTGGATCATATCACACTAAAATCTCTAGTATTTGTTATTTCCGTTTTTTTTTTTTATAACATAAAAGGCATTGAACTCCATGGCCAAAGTATTACTGACACAAGGCTGTTAAAATGTTTCACTATCACTTTTTTCACTCTTTATTGATTATTGTCTTAAAACCAAAAAAAAACCATCCTGACTTTTAATATAGGCCAAAATTACATCAAGTGTTTCATCAAGAAAGATTAATGAGCCTCACCTAGAAGAATTCATGCTCCCAAGCTATGACATTACCTCCTCAGTAACAGGTACTTACTTACTCCAAACTTTAGCCTTCAATCACTTTGGTAAAGTTTAATCATTGTCTTATTAGTATATAAAAATTTGTCCCCGAATCTTTTATGCTCATCCTGTATTTTTCTGCAAAATTCAGCTTACATTTTGGTGAAAAATCTGTACTTGTCCTTAAAGTCTTCTACAAACAGTTGATCTTAACGGCTTCATTTCTGCCCTCTGGAGTTTACTGTGTTGTTGATGTGACTAACAGTTCTTTAAGGATCTTTCTTTGGCGCTCTCAAAATTCAACTGTTGTCAAGCTGTGTTGATTTCCTTGTTCTACCCATTCAGTTTCTGTCGTTTCGTACACCAGGGCTTTCTTGCTTCTTCAGGGCATTCCAGTTGATTGAACTGGCTTTTGTGTATGTGTAGGGACTCAGATTTCATCTTCTCTCAGCTTCACAATGATTTTTTTTTAACCTATAGACAGCGCTGTGGCTCTGATTTTGGTTATACTGTACTTCTAACTAGTATAAATGAAGTGTTCACAGATTCAATGCAAATCTGAAACTGAGCGTAGACATTCTATTTATTGTGTTAATAGTCAATATAATTGGACACACCGAGCAATCAAAACACACCTGCCAGTCTCATTTCAATACTTTTGCTCACATGAACACACTCACTTTGCAGCCTGGTCATCCAGGAAGAATCCACATACTGTAACGTGCAAACTGCTTTTCAGAGCCCATCATTAAGGAGTTGAGAATTAAAATTAAATATCAAATTTACACAAAACATAAGGCCACCGAATGAGACATTTCATTCACATACTCGATCTGCATTGAGCAGAAACATGACAACACAGGAACATGACAACTGCAAGAAGAAAAGTAAATGAAATACATTTAAATATCAACTCTAGAACACAACTCTAGACCACCCCACCATTAGGGGTTTATGAGCTTTTTATCCTGCATATTTCCTGTGCTTGCCTTTCCAATAAAAACTCAGGTATAAAACTCGAATAATGCAAACTAAAACCAGCAGACATTGCAATAGCTTCTTCCCTTTTGCCGTTAAATTCTTAAATAGTTAACTTACAATTTCTTTGCAGCATGTTGCCAATTTTGCACATCTCTGTCAGGACACTACTACATTATTCACACACTCACTGTTATCACGGTGCAGTACTTGCATACTGTTGTTGATTACTACTGGCCACTCATGTGTTTGATAACTCTGCACCATTTGCACAATTGTCACTATACCAGACCATTGCACTATTAGTCACTTTAAACTGCTCTAAATTGCTTGAGGACTATTATTTGCGCAATTATATCATTATATCATTCATCAGTATCATCACACTACTGATACACTTTCATTGCTCACTGAATCTCCAGACTCGTGTTTTTTATGTCCTAAATGTATATTTTGTCAGAGTGGCTGTTTGTTGTTATTCTAGAGTGACTCCAACTACCGGACACAAATTCCTTGTGTATCTTGTAACATACTTGGCCAATAAGGCTGATTCTGATTCTGATTTCAGAATAAAATTCAGATGAGACTGAGTTAATTTTGTTGTTCGTCATGACTCATAAGCCACCGGTTGACAATCACTGTGCTAGCTAGACCCCTCTTCCTTTGTCATGCACCTACTGCCGCAATCTACCTAATGCCTTGATTTCTCTTAAGTTTTCTGGCTTGAATACTGACAGAACACACCATGGATATTATGAAGATACTCTGCTTATAAGAATCAGAAATACTCTAAATATCTGGGGGCATAAGAAAGAAAAAAGGATGAAGTCCAGATCAAGTTTCCTGCCCTGATGAAAATGAATGCAACTTGACAGGTCACAGAGTGAATCATTATCTCAATTCTAAACAGACAAGCCATTACTATCATTCGAGCTAATTTCATCTTCCGCCCTTTTGTCTCCGTTGTTAGTCATTTTGTGTGGATGTGCATATTCTTGAATCTCTATTATCATGAATCGAAATCAGTTTCAAGCACCAACATTGGAGACTTGAAGCGACCAAAGTGAGTGACTTGTCATTTAGTCATAGAGCGAATTATAAGGCAAATGATGGTGTTGTGCATGCAACAATTATGCATAGTGAATGACAAAATAACCAAAGGCAATACGTGATACGTGATGGATGGATGATATCTCAGCATGTTGGATACATTTAAAAACAAATAATGTAATTTTGATAAATCACTTCCACTCTTAAACCTTTAATATTTGCACAAGCAACATTTTACCATAATAATTGTTTTAATTTTTTTTTTAAACCTGCCCTGTTCAGCGCCATGGCCTTGCAGAATGGTGGACCTTGTATGCCTTTGTGCTGGAACAGTTTTGCTGTGCAACAGGGGAGTTTGAAATACACCCTCTGCTTAATTTTTAAATTGTTTTAATTAATCCGATGTTTATTGAAAATTCAACCGGACAGAAAAGGGCTTTAGGGGAGAGAAAGGGAGACACAGTGGACAAGGGGAGTAGGGGTGAGAACCACAGAACAATAGTGAGACAGTAGATATTTAAAAACAAATAACATTACAACAGTTATTTGTAGATGGGGATGGTTGGAGGGGGGACACCCAGTCAGCGAGCCCATCCAGCAGGGGACCCACCCAGGGGGCCGCCACCGACCACCTCGGACCCAGGGAGGTCCCGAGCCCGACCGAAGCGCCCCGACCAGTCCCAGGGGGAGGGGCAAGGGCACCGGACCGCTGACTCTCACACCCAACCAGCCCCCCACCCAGCGAGCCCCACCGCTGCCACCGCCCCATCACCCCGGGAGCGCATCAATAGGGCCCAACGCAGGAGCCAGCAGCCACCAAACCCCCCCCCCCCCCCCCCCCCAAAAAAAAACGGTCATAGCCAGCCAAAGCGAGCCCAAGTTAAGCGCCCGTCATGAGTAGGATTGGGCATCGCCCCCACTGTCACCCCCACACAGGCCGACCAGCTCTCCAAAAGGATATGCAAATGTGTGTAGTGCATTAAAAATCTGCAGGAGGGAAGAAAAAAAAAAAAAAAGTGCAATCATCTGCCCACCCTGCCAGCCGTCCCAACCACAGACATACTCCACAGCCCCACCCACCCAGCCGATCAAGAGCCAACCCCACCGAAGCCCCGTGCTGCGCAGGCCAAGGCCCGGAGTGCGCCAGATGCCACACATTGCGAAAGTCCCCCCCGCACAACACAAACACACCCCAAGCGCAGCACCGAGGCGACCGGCCACCAACCTCAACAGAGTCAAGACACACCCCCGTCCGTCGCCGCCAGGCACAAGCACGCCCCCCCTCTACTGTTTGCTCAATAGTCCAGGTTTTTATTACCTTGTGCATAAAATCGAGCATAGTTTTGCTATTTTATTCTTCTGTTGGCAGTGAATGGGATCTTGTGTGGTTGTCATTCTCCTTGAACCCAGTCACTACTTCTGCTCGAAGCACAACCTGTGCAGTTTAGAAATATAACTATTACTATAAAAATACATTGTTGTAATCGCTGTCTTGGGACGTGGAGAAAAAAAAGCTTTTTTTGTCTGCACTGCGTACTGGAATGGGAGTCGAATGTCTGCTGGATGCATAACCTGTAAATTTTAAAAAATACATATGATTACGAGAGAATACTTTTTATTGATGATGTATTTTGCAAGGGTAAAAAAAAACGTTACTTTTCTTTCTCGCAATCCTAAAAGACGCTCGACTCGCGGATGTTGAATTCCTGCAAGATGGACGAAATGGAAATGGGAAATTCAAATCAGTACTGGCAACAGATGTTACATTGTAATGTGAACTATCCATCCATCCATCCATTTTCTTTACCGCTTATCCTCACTAGGGTCATGGGCTGATAGAGCCTATCCCAGCTATCTTTGGGCGGGAGGCGTGGTACACCCTGAACTGGTCGCCAGCCAATCGCATGGGACATAGAAACAAACAACCATTCACACTCACAGTCACACCTACAGGCAATATGAAGTCTAATGTGAACTAGTGGGACTAAATTATGTTTTTATGTAACAAGGATTGAAGGAGTGTGTGTTTGCTCGCTAAATGTAGCTTATGCGAGCTGCAAACGAGTTACTTTAGTCTTCGCCTTCGTCGGACTTTGTCTTCATCGGCGGAAGCTCGGGATGAATGTCGGTGGCTATCTAAAGGTGAGTTCACTATCTGATGATTCCGGATCCCATTTATCCATATCCAGGTCGGCAGACGATCAGCCAGCAAGCGGCCGAGAGCATCTGGCCATATGTATGGGCCGGCATTTTGCGCGATCGCTGTGCAACAAAGCGATTGGCTCGAAAGCGTCATCCTTTATTCCCCGTATGATCTAAGGCGTCATTCCTGTTGGACGCAGGGATATTTTATTGCCTTGGCGCAATAAATTTCTCATACCGAAAGCTTTTTTATTTTATTTTATTTTTTTAAAGATATTTTTCATTTTGTCTTCTCTCTTTTCCACCATTATGTTTGTCTCTTCTCATTGTCTCTTGCACCCCACTGGCCCGCCTCCTCCTTTTTCTTCCTCTTCTTCAATCTGAGGAAGGGACGTTCACCTCAAGGCATTGTTGCCCTCTGCAGGGCGCCATTCCTCATTGCAGTTATCCAGAAGCTTGACAATCACACATAAACAAGACCCTCCCCCACTAAAAAAAACACCATTGACGTTTTTAGACGGCATTGGCAAGAAATAGATGGATTCTTAATGACGTCTTTGGACGGCATTGGCAGGGAATGAGTTGAAGAAAGGTAAGCAACTTTTCTTAAAGTTATCCATTTGCTTAGTACGTTTGGCAGAGTTATTTTGTAGTGTTATATACTCTCTGACTAGGTTTTGCCATTGGCTAATGTTGATAGCTTGCCTGTTTTTCCAGTTAAATATTATTGTTTTTTTTAGCGATATTTTACAAAATATTGGTGGCGCATGTTTATTTGGAAGATCTAAAACTTTTAAATCACCCAGCAGACAAAGATTAGGAGAAAACGGGATCCTGCAGTTCAAAACTGCTGAAAGCTGTACAATGCCAAAGAGCATGCAAATAAGTGTCTGGAGCGTTTTCAGTACATCCATCCATCCATCCATCCATTTTTTGACCACTTATCCGGGACGGGTCGTGGGGGCAGTAGCTTTAGCAGGGACGCCCAGATTTCCCTCTCGCCCAGCCACTTCATCCAGCTCTTCCGGGTGGATCCCGAGGCGTTCCCAGGCCAGCCGAAGGACGTAGTCTCTCCAGCGTGTCCTGGGTCATCCCCGGAGTCTCCTCCCAGTGGGACATGCCCGGAACACCTCACCAGGGAGGCGTCCGGGAGGCATCCGAATCAGATGCCCCAGCCACCTCATCTGGCCCCTCTTGATGTGGAGGAGCAGCGACTCCATTCTGAGAACCTCCCGGATGACCGAGCTTCTCACCCTATCTCTAAGGGAGAGCCCGGACACCCCGCGGAGGAAACTCATTTCGGCCGCTTGTATCCGGTATCTTGTTCTTTTGGTCACGACCCACAACTCGTGACCATAGGTGAGGGTAGGAACGTAGATCGACCGGTAAATTGAGAGCTTCGCCTTTTGGCTTAGCTCCTTCTTTACCACAACGGACAGGCCTCCACTTGGGGGAGGACCTCATCCCCGATCTGGAGAGGGCATGCCACCCTTTTCCGACTGAGGACCATGGTCTCAGATTTGGAGGTGCTGATTCTCATCTCAGCCGCTTCACACTTGGCTGCGAACTGCTCCAGTGAGAGTTGGAGGTCACGGCTTGATGAAGCCAACAGAACCACATCATCTGCAAAAAGCAGAGATGCAATATTGAGGCCACCAAACCGGACCCCCTCTACGCCTCGGCTGCGCCTTGAAATTCTGTCCATAAATGTTATGAACAGAATCGGTGACAAAGGGCAGTTTTCAGTACAATGAGTGCATATATTTAATTTCAAATAGCCCATTTTATACATACTGTATTGCGTAATGTGAGATCTATGGAGTACTTTGAACTGGATTAGCTGTAAATTATTGTTTTTTGTCATTGAGAATGTGTTTCTACAGATTTGTGCCCAGTAATCTTTTACCCATTTTGCAACTGGCAAGTGTATTAAATTAGTACTTGAGATTAATTTGTATACTTTTGAAAGTATTTTTTTTTTTGTGGTATTAGTTCTACTATTTTCTGAACAAAAACAGGTAGTTCTAAAGTATTTCTGTGCGTTGAGAGTCTTTTTAGGATTGTTGTTCTAACTTTATAGTATTGAAGGAAGTTACCATCTCCAATTTGAAATTCTTGGAATAAGCTTTCACTTGACATGAATATATTATTTTTTAATAAGTGATGTCGGCGATCAATTCCACTTTGTGTCATGGTCTGTGTTTTGGTTTGGGTTGTGTTTAGTTTTGTTCCATGTTTTCCTGTGTTCCATGTTTGTCGTGTCCTCAATAAGTTGTTGTGTCCACCTGTTCTCGTCTACTTTGTGTCGACCAATCAGCTCTCTCCAGCCACTCGTGTTCCTCGTTGTCTCGTCAATCTGTTTGTATTTAGTTCCCTGGTTTCTTTCAGTTCTTGTCCGTTCATTGTCGTTGTCACATGTCTTTGCCATGTCATAGTCGCCAGTTGTCTTTATCATTGTGGTATGTCATTGTCAGGTGTCATTTTCCCTATCTATTTCACGTCTTACTCACAGGTCATAGTTTGTTTCCAGTTTTAGATATTCAAGTGTTTCTTTGTTACTTTGGTTTGGTTGTTATCTGTTGTGGGACTTCGTTCAGTTTTGCTTTATCCAATATCCTTGTTTTCCTTTTTTGAAGATTAAATATTATTATTTTGACACTCCCGCATTCCTGCCTTGCCTCCCTGCTTCCCTGCAATTGGGTCCACCATGTTCTTGCCTTGCGTTCCTCGCCTTCGCCCTAACCACGTACGTGACAGAATGAACCGACCAGAACAGGACCCAGCGGGTAAAACATGGTGTCACCCTGGACACCACCAAACTGCCTCCCACCGTCCTCAGCCTGCCATCCATACCTACCCTCCTCCAGTAAGCCCTATCGTTCAGTCTTTTCTGTCCTTTTCATCGGGTCCCCCCACTTGTCCTAGTTATTCACCATGCCCTAGTATTTTACATCCACATGTTTCTTTAGATTCTGATTTTTCTGATTGTGAAGATGGCCCCGATTTAGTTAACCTTCTGTCTGATTCTGAATCTGACACAGATTTAGATTTTTCTGGTTCCTTCCCTAGTTTATCCCGTCGTCAGTTTTTGTCACGTCTCCCCGTTTCCAACCCCAGTGAGTCCAAATCCTTTCCCTCTGACCTTTTCTTGGGCACCCGTTTGGCCCTCTACCCGGGACCGCCGCGTGGTGGCCAATGGAGGCGCCCAAGTAAAGGTCAAATTTTGCCCCCTCGTTGTTTTTCCCCTGTTCACAAGTCACTTAATTTTTCACCTGTTCCCACACGTTGTTCCACGGCTACAATTAAGTCACGTCTAGTCAAACCTGCCCCCAAGCCACCATGTTCAGTACCAGCCATTTTTCCTAGTTCACCTTCCCGAGAACTTGTGCACTCTTCCACTCCCGTACCCTCTACTCCCAAACCTCAATGGCGGAAGGCTGAGGAAGCGACTGCAGGCCCCGTTCCTGCTCCTCGGCAGCTGCGGCAGGCTCCTGTTCCTGCTCCTCGGCAGCTGCGCCAGGCTCTCGTCCAGCGGCCGCCACCCGTCCCCGCTCCGGCGACGCTCGTCCAGCGGCCGCCACCTGACCCCGCTCCGGCGGTGCTCGTCCAGCGGCCGCCACCCGTCCTTGCTCCGGCGGCGCTCGTCCAGCGGCCTGCCACCCGTCCTTGCTCCGGCGGCGCTCGTCCAGCGGCCGCCACCCGACCCTGCTCCGGCGGCGCTCGTCCAGCGGCCGCCACCCGACCCCGCTCCGGCGGCGTTCGTCCAGCGGCCGCCACCCAACCCTATTGCCTGGCCCCTGCATTACCATTGGGTTCGGCACCGTTGCCGTCCGCCTGAATGGCCCTGTAAAGACCCTGGTGCTTGGCGTCCTGGACGACCTCCTGAACTGCTCAGCCAAGCACCTCACCTCGGGTGGCCTGGATGGCCACCAGACTGAATGCCAACTGTTGGAGTTTAGCTCCAAATTTCCTTTCGATTACTGATTATCTACTGTATCTTCGCTTCACATCTTTTATCAACTCTACCTGTGTAACACTACTGCCACTGTCAGGCTAAAGCGAGCAAACCAGGAGGGGCAGCACACTCTTGTATTTGCATGAGTAATATACTGTATGTCGGCTGAGAAACTATACACACACTGCAAGTGTACATCTATCCACAGGCATCTCATGCACACAAATGAAAACCTTTTTACACATTATACTGAAATGTGTTCATATAACATACTGCTGAGATGATCCAGATCTCCTTGAAGCAGTCAGGTTTTCATTAGGGCCTCACCAAACGTCTACCACTTCTGAATTTTTGCACCAGCCCCCAAAGCCGGGCAAGACCCATCAGCTGCCTCTAGGGAAAACGAAATCATAACACGCAAAAAGGCCTGTTATGATGCTTGCAGCTTTACAACATCCCTCATAAAAGTTGATTGTTGAACTGCTGCCTAGGGTGTTCTGGTACCATATCTGGTAATGCGTGTATTTGTTTTACATATAAACAAACACCAGCCAGGAATTGTCCCCCCACCAAAAGATGAAGAGAGATCACCCTCTTATCCACAGGAGTTGGACTCCAATGAACAGGGACCAAGCTGGTGCCCCTCCAATGGGAAGGTGGACCCATCCTGCCCTTTTGAGCTGTGTCCAATGGGCGGCCCAATGGGTGCATGTGCTACTACACCACTCCAGAAAAAAAAAAAAACTAGTAAAACGGTGATTGTTCGTACTTTACAGTAGATTATGCCATTGTGGAGGTGTAATTATGTGAAGATAGTAGGTATGGACACTGAAAACCAAAAACCAAACCATGGGTCTTCAATGGCCCAGCTAAGGGACTTGCCAAACCGCCCTCACACCCGCTACTTAAAAGAGGCCACCAGCCTCGCCTCCTCACACAAAAATAGCTCCCCTCCTCTTTTTAGGGCAACACTCAGGGCTCTATTTTCGTAACTGGTGTATATCCATCGCGGGGCCTGCGCACCTCTGTGAGGAGGCGGGTTAGACCCGATGTTGGTAATTTTGTAAACTGGCATACATCAGCGCATTTAAAAGTGGGACGTCTTCGCCGGTGTGGGTGACATCACAGCCGACCTTAATCCTGTCCAATCGAAGCGGCTCCTCTCATTCCCTTCGAATGCAGCAAGAAAAACGTGCAATTTGCTTCTGTTTATCATCTACAGTATGTCTGCTAACTGATCACCCTGATACAGTAAAGACACAAAACTTCAATTTCTCAGGTGTTTGGAACTGCAAAATACAGTACCGTATTGCACTTTAAAATCAAATTCACAAATGAGAATCTAGGAATTATTTTACTCCATTTTCTACCTGTGCATAATAATTCTCAAAACCTAAATAGATTTTCAAACAGTACCAACTAAAGTGTGAACTATTTTAAATGGATGAGAAAGTGATAAACTGCCCTGCAAATGTATAAACCTTATACATTAACCATGCATAATAAACATATATTTTATGGCATATGTAGGATTCCACCAAAACAAAATGCTATTGTAGTGAAGCTGTTGACTAACATTAAACTGCACATATTTTAACTATTACCGCTGCAAGGATTCATTTTCATTGATCTATAAGCAAATGAATTGAACACTATTCAGTCACAGTGGTTGCTAAAACCAACCCGCTCAATCGCAGTTGCTGTGTCTGAAATCGTACAGTGCACTATATAGTGTGTAGCGAATACGCCCTATGGAACACGTGTCGACGGCACCCCCACGAGCGGACAACCTTGCATTCCTGCCTTCTGACCCTCAACAAGCCGGTCTGTTACCACAAGACTCAGGAAATCTGTTTGATGTCACCTGAGCCATAAACTGGTCAAGAGTCCTCCCCCAGCCATTCGTACTGGTTTCTCCAACAAAGAGCCTTTTCTGAAAACTGATCTAATGACCAAGAGTTTGGGAAATCCTCTTTTCAAATGTGACAGTTCGGGACCATTGACAATAATGGATTTATTAGTTAGACACGCCACAAATTGAACTATTACTCACAGATCGACGCAGGAACTAATCCAGAGGAATTACAACCGACCTTGGGTCATTTAAATGTCCCACCGGACGCTCTGGGACCATCAGTATTGCTTGAGCGAACACTACGGGATCATCAGTAGTGCATGGGCGACACCGACTGGTCACTGCAAGCTTTTTGATTATGACTGCTATTTAGCGTGTTAAACGTCTGTTTTTATATTTTAGGAAACCCTGCACAAATGCTCCAAGTTTATCTCATGATACCAATGTTTTTCCAGGTCTGCTGCCAAATCTGTTTGTCAACCGAATAATATGATTGTGTTTTACCTCAGACAACGTGAAAATGTAACATCACGGACATTAAGTGTTATTAGCCACCAAATAAGGTTGAAACACTCATTACACAGCTTAACCATGGTGTGTGACATAATGCAAAAGCAACAAATATGTGTCATGTTTTATTTTTTCTTTGTTGAAAAGTTACTTACATTTATAAAAAAAAAATAACTCCCTCCCTCTGCGACGCATCTCGTCCTGCCATTCTTCTACTTTTTATTCTCTGAAGACGCAAAGCGTTATGGTACTGTATATCATGACTCGTTGAGTGACCATCGGTTCGTCACAACATTTTGCTATGCTTTCTGGGAAATTTTTAGTGCACTGTATAGGGCACTGAATTTGATCAGTAAGCATTCGGACACCACTATAAAATATATAGTGCACCATATAGTGGTTCGTGAATGATTTTGGACACAGACAATGTCTTTTATGTATTGCGGACCCTCTGGCACACAACAGTCTCCCTCTTCCTCAACTTGCGCCTCCCCCCTTGTCTTTCCCATCCAATTACAAGTCAGGGCTCATCCTATACACATTCAGTTTTAACACAACACATAACTGCAGGGTCACTATCATATGTTTTAAAATTCATTCTGTCGGCTGGCTTGTTGCCCTTGTTTTGGCCCGTGGGCTGTATGTTTGACACCACGTCCATTGAAGCTTGCCGTTCAATATAACATTTGCATGATCACATATTACCTTGGCTTCATGCATGTCCCCTCAAGCCCTCTCCTGCAAAAGAGGGGCACGATCCTGTTGTTATTTGGAGTTGGAGGGCATTAGCCGCTGATGTCTTTACACTTGTAAATGAACCTTGCGCTCCTCCTAATCTGTCTGTTTAATGCACTATAGATTTTATTTCATCTCATTTAATATCACATTCTCAATAATGATCATCAAGCTGACACTGTCCCCTCCTGCGGAAATTAAATCTTACCACTGAGTGCAAAACTAATAAAAGATGTTGAAGAAGGAAATAAAAATAAATAAACATAATGCGTGGTAAGCAGCAGGGATTTGTCTTCAGTTGCACGAGACAATTACACAAGGAATTGGAATTTATCAGCTACTTCACCTCTCAAAGGCTCCTTAATGGGCTACCATCACTGGGCAAGAACTCACTGACATCATCTCACTAATAGAGATGTACAAATGCATGTGGCACTTCTCTCACATGGGGATTTACATACAGTGTACAATCACACATTTTTCTCCATAATAAATGTTCTAAACATTAAAATAGTTATGCAGCAATTAAACTATGTCCTCTTCATTGTTGTTGCTGAGGAACTTCCCAACAAATTTAAAGCATCAACCTCATTTTAATAGTATTATCATTCTGTAATTGTTATTATTTGCTAGTGGTTTGCATTAGTGATATATGGAACGGGTGTGTCACATTTTTCATTTACTCCATAGAAAAGAAAATATTAATAAAAATGACCATTACATATACAGTCAACATAGTTGATAAAATAAAAAAAGGAATTTGTCCACCCGCTGAGGTTATCGCAACTTCCGTCTAGGAAGACTTAACATTAATATTTTGTAGTATGAACTTTCAGTTGTTGTTTTACACATTTGAGATGACACTAATGCTGGACCGAGGGAGCATATGTTGCACTGTAAGTGCTATTTAATCATTCCAACAACTGATATAGCAATACAGGTTTTGTGCATACATGTTCTTAACAACAGCTACAACAGAAAAACATTTGTAAAGTCCCTTTACCGGGGTCATTAACCAAGCGTGCATCAATGTGAGCATCTACTACGTCACAACGAAGACAAAGGTATTCTCCCACAAAATCGCTGCACATTCAGTATATAAATGGAAGAAAATATAATCCCTCGCTACGGTTCACCTATTGCAGATTCAGTGCATTGCAGATTTATTTTAAACATATTTATATTGCCGATAATTCGCCATATCACGGGATTTCTTTATATATATATGTGTGAAAAAATAAACAAGCCGGCGCGGTGATGACTGGTTAGCACATCTGCCTCACAGTTCTGGGGACCAGGGTTTAAATCCCGGCCCCGCCTGTATGGAGTTTGCATGTTCTGCCCGTGGCTGGGTGGGTTTTCTCCGGGCACTCCGGTTTCCTCCCTCATCCCAAAAACATGCTTGGTAGGTTGAATGAGGACTCTAAATTGCCCGTAGGTGTGAATGTGAGTGTGAATGGTTGTTTGTTTCTATGTGCCCTGCGATTGGCTGGCGACCAGTTCAGGGTGTACCACGCCTCCCGCCCAAACATAGCTGGGATAGGCTCCAGCAGCCGAGAGTTTGTTGACAGTCAATGAGTACGTTCGGAAATTCAATCTCAGTGAGTGCAGTGTTCAGAGAGGCAGAGCGCGGTTCATTTTCTATGAATTTACGAATGAGCGTGTTGGCCATTGGCAGGGATACATCACTGGGTCCGCTATATTGCATGTGTCAGTTCTGCCTGTAAACATCTCGTCCTGCCTGACGCTCCGTCCGCTCTGTCTTCTCAGTCAGAGCGGCGGGAGTGCGCTCCGGCACTCCCAGAGTGTGGCGCTTCGAATAACCCAATGGCACACACCAACAACGCTCTGAGTTTCCGACCGTTTCGGAGTGTAGAGAGCGCGCTTGGAGGGAATTTCCGAGTGTACCCTATGTCTCACAGTTACCGTGTTTCGTTACTTTATCAATAAATGTGAGATAAATAATACAGTACTTTATTTGAAGCCCTACAATGCCAACCAAATGTTCTGTGCCTTGAAAAGATACGCCGTTAGCGGCAGAGGAAGATGCAAGCAGTAGCAGTTAACTAGCAGAAAAGATGAAACTTCTCGAACTGTTGAAGGAAGGGAGAAGGTTTGCAGCCATTGTGGCACAAGAGAATCTTTGTTCAGTACATAACAAAAGGCGACAATAATATCAGGTTGACAGCTGTAATGCTCTTCCCGGCTGTGCACTACCAAATCAAAATCAAAATCGGCATCAATTGCAATGTTGAGTACCTTTATAGAATTATAAAGGTACTCAATAGAATAGTTAATATTATGTATGTTTAAGAGTATAAAAAGTGTTTAAGAGTGTAGGAAATGTTCATGAGTAAGGTAGCAGTTAATAAGAGTGTGGGAAAGATTACTAAAGCTGTGTCCAAAATCACTCACTAACCACTATATAGTGCACTATTTAGTGGTTACGCCATTTTGTTGTGGTCTCCGAATGCTTAGTCATCAAATTCAGCGTCCTATATAGTGCAATAAAAATTTTCCACAAAGCATAACAAAAACTAGTGACCAACTGATGGTCACTCACCGAGTCATGATATACTATAATGCATTGCATCTTCAGAGAAGAAGAAGTAGAAGAATGGCAGGACGAGATGCGTCGCAGATGGAGGGAGTGAATGTTTTTGTATAAATGTACAGTAAGTAACTTAAACAAAGCTTCGTTTGTTGACATTTTTATAGCATTGTAATAACAGTACATTTTAATAATGCAGCAATCTTATTTATTTATTTATTTATTTTTAACTGACCGCAAAACAGCCTATTTTGTTATTTTGTCATTAACAGAGCGGCATGTAGTGTCCAAAAGCTTTTTTGAATGAGCTCACTCTGTAGTCCACTATATAGTGCAACCCTACATCGGGAGTAGCTAGTAGTGAGTGAGTGAACGATTTCGGATACAGCCTAAGTGTGGGACCGGGGAGATTCATACAGCTTTAAAATGTGTGAAAAAAAACACGGCCACCACTTTGCGGATTTCACCGATTGCGGAAGTGGTCTGTAACCTAACCATAATGATAAACAAGGGATGACTGCAATCGGTTCTCCCTTTGCAGTGAGAACAGCTTCCACTCTTCTCGTGAGAGTCTACACAAGATGTCGGCGTGTGTCTGTGAGAATATTTGTCCCTTCATCTGGAATAGCATTTGTGAGGTCATAGGCCACTTACGTTTGACCTGAGAGAGGGCCTCCTGGCTCACCAAGTCCGTTGTTGTTGATCCCAAAGGTGCTTCATCAGGTCAGGGTTCTGCGCAAGTTATTCCACACAGAACTCTTCCAAGCATATCTTATGGAACTTGCTTTGTGCACTGGAGCTCAGTCATACTGAAACAGAAAGCGGAAGCACAGAGTTGGAAGCACATAATTGTACAAAAGGTTTTGGTAAGATAATGTTAATATTCAGTGAGCTTCCACTCAGCTGCCCGCAATAAACCACTGGACAAGCATCTCCCCAGATAACTCACACCTAACCTTCTTGTCATCTTCCTCCTCTCTTTTCTCCTCAACTCTTCTCGTGGTCTCTGCCACCCCTCCTCCCGCTCCTCTAGCTGGCTACTTGACAGTTCGAGCCAGTCAGGGTCACCTCCCTCACTTCCCAGGGATTTGAAGGGTGCAGCTCTGGAGCTGGAGGCCCCACGCCCCAGCGGCTCCCTGACTTGCCCCCAGCGAGTAGGGAGTGAAGTGCAGGCAAGTCTGGGTCACAATGCTGAATACGAGCTGCGGGCCTCGAGGCTTGGCCTGGCTCGGCCAGGCACTGACACTTCTTGCTGTGAAATAAAGCGGGACGTAGGCTGCCAGGCACTGACATGACCTCCTCAAACTGATGTGGTACACACTGGCAGCGTTCTCACCAATGCTACAGAGGTTGAAAACAATCTCTGCCCCTTTTCACTTCCTACTTTTTACTTAGTTTTTATTGAAACCATTTTCCTTATTTTTCTTGAACTTTCTCGATAAATCATTAATTTTGGTCCTCTAGCAATAAGTTCCTACATCAGATTGATTGGAGGTCTATAGTCTCCATGACAGAGGGGTTTTCTGCATGAATAAAGCACAGCATGCAAACTATTTTAATCATATGATTTGCAAGATTTTATTTCTCCATGACATTTTTATGTACAACCTCAATTCCAATGAAGTTGGAACATCCTGTTAAACATAAATAAAAAGAGAATACAATGATTTGCAAATCATGTTCAACCTATATTTAATTGAATACACTACAAAGACAAAATATTTAATGTTCAAACTGATAAACTTGATTGTTTTTAGCAAATAATCATTAACTTGGAATTTTATGGTGTTCCAAAAAAGCTGGGACAGGGTCATGTTTACCACTGTGTTACATCACCTTTTCTTTTAACAATATTCAATAAACATTTGGGAACTGAGGACACTAATTGTTGAAGCTTTGTAGGTGGAATTCTTTCTCATTCTTGCTTGATCTACAGATTCAAGTGTTCAACAGTCCAGGATCTCCGTTGTCGTAATTTACGCTTCATAATGCGCCACACATTTTCGATGGGAGACAGGTCTGGACTGCAGGCAGGCCAGTCTAGTACCCACACTCATTTACAACAAAGCAACGCTGTTGTAACACGGGCAGAATGTGGTTTGGCATTGCCTTGCTGAAATAAGCAGGGCCGTCCATGAAAAAGACGTTGCTTGGATGGTAGCATATGTTTCTCCAAAACCTGTATGTACCATCCATCCATTTTCTGAGCCGCTTCTCCTCACGAGGGTCGCGGGAGTGCTGGAGCCTATCCCAGCTATCTTCGGGCAGGAGGCGGGGTACACCCGCCAGCCAATCGCAGGGCACACATAAACAAACAACCATTTGCACTCACATTCACACCTACAGGCAATTTAGAGTTGCCAATTAACCTACCACGCATGTTTTTGGGATGTGGGAGGAAATCGGAGTGCCCGGAGAAAACTCTCGCAGGCACGGGGAGAACATGCAAACTCCACACAGGCGGGGCCGGGGATTGAACCCCGGTCCTCAGAACTATGAGGCAGACGATCTAACCAGTCGGGCATTGGCACTAATTCAGCCCCATACCATCACAGATGCTGGCTTTTGAACTTTGCGTCCATAACAGTCTGGATGGTTCTTTTCCTCTTTGGCCTGGAGGACACGACGTCCACAATTTCCAAAAACAATTTGAAATGTGGACTCATCGGACCACAGAACACTTTTCCACTTTGCATCAGGCCATCTTAGATGAGCTCAGGCCCAGAGAAGCCGGCAGATGTCTCCCATTGGATGTTGTTGATAAATGGCTTTTGCTTTGCAAAAACAATTAAGTTTATCAGTTTGAACATTAAATTTCTGGTCTTTGTAGTGTATTCAATTAAATCTTGGTTGAATAACGATTTGCAAATCATTGTATTCTGTTTTTATTTGTTTAACACAACGTCCCAACTTCATTGGAATTGGGGTTGTAGAATTCTTCACCTCTGGATCACTTTACTATAACACAATGCCGCAATTATTTTACTTTAAAACACAGTCGAATGCCTATGATGTCGTACAATTCAGAAGTCAACCAACATTTTCAGGTGGGTGTACATTCACATTGGCCACATTACTAAAATTGCAGGGTTAAGTTCAAGACTTGATTAACTTGAAAGGCAAAATCTTGTCGCGTTTTTAGCAAATACTATTTTCATTTAGTTGACTGTGTTTTAACCATGTCTTTTGTGAATTCCAGGTGTTTTGCCTTGTTATTAGTTAGGTACAGGATATTCAACTGATGTAAGCTCTGAAGGAAATAATTAGTAATAAGTAAGTAGTGATAATAATAATTGTTCTTATAGCGTTAAAAAAAAGCATTTGTTTTTTCAAACTACACGTGGATTAATATTCCCGATCTGTGAAGATATAACTTTATTCTTCTTTTTTTTTTTTTTTTTTTTACAGAGTTTAGCAAGCTATTTGATTATAGACATTCCAGTTTCAGATATAAATCATAAGAACACTTCCACTGTGAAACAATGATAACAGCCACAACCTCACTATAGCAACCTACAAATGCAACACAATAACTGACATTGCTTGACAGGTAAAAAGTCTGAGCTTGTAACAACAGGCGGTGTTCCTGTCAGTACTTAAATTTTATTCCATTTGATGTATCTTGACATTTTACATATTTCAAGAGATTAAGAAAAGGTGGAATATTAATTCAGCAGTCATTTAAATGATATCCTGTGCAGGTAATTCGGGTTAATTGAAGCTCTGGTAATGTAAAAATGTCTTCTAAATCTTTCCTCACTCTTTTGTCACCAACAACATCTTGACATAAATCATCCAAAGCTTTGTTTAACCAAATTACATTGGTGCTTCCTAAAATGTATTAAATATGTGGCAAGGAATAAAGAAGGATTAAAACCATAATCAGAAATGTATTGTATACATTATTCTTTGTTCTGGCATTCTGCTGCCTTCATGTGTCCATTTTTAGTTGTGCGTGACAGCTGGCTTTCTGAGTGGCGTTTGCAGGCTAAATTGGCCTGTCTCAGTCAAGAAAGTGCCTATGTTTGATGCCAGATAATGTTCACCGGCGAGTCGGGGGGGTGGGGGGGATTAAAGACGAACCACTGATAATTATACCCAACTCCACAGTTGTCCTAACCCTCCTCAGCTAGTTGAAAGAAATTTCCCTGTGATGAACAAAACAGCAGAAAGATGACGGAGGGGGAAAAAAAGTGAAGAGCTGATGATTCTCTTTGAAATTAGTTTTCCTATTTCTGTTGTGTCCTCTGTAGCCTCTGCCAATTTAAGAAGAGTGCTACTGTATTCTCAATGTACTGCAGACATAATCCTGGCCGTTGCAAAGGTACAATCGCTGGGGTTTGTCAACATTAACTGCTTGTGAAATTTCTGACAAAAGCTCGTAAAGAAGTCATTGTTAAAAAGCATTCAATCAAAGAAAAATAACTACAATGATGGAGTTGTCCAAACTCAATGATAATGGTGCAGTAAACAGTGGCGACAAGTGCATGCTGTGAGATCCAGCTGTGCCAACAGCATCTCTTCTGCTCCCTCTCCTTGCAGTACACAAGAGTGGCTACTTTTCAGCTGTTTCTTGATATTTCAGCCAAATTCATCAATAACAAACACAAGCAGAAGTGTGTGATCTTTAAATGCTTTATTCACACCCATCCATTCATTTTCGACACCGCTTTTCCTCACTCAGGTCACGGGTATGCTGGAGCCCATCCCACCTGACTCTGGGCGAGAGGCGGGGTGCACCCTGAACTGGTTGCAAGCCAATCGCAGGGCACATATAAACAAACAACCATTAACACACATATGGGGAATTTAGCATCTTCAATAAACTTACCATGTATGTTTTTGGAATATGGGAGGAAACCGGCATACCATGCACACGACACAAGCACCGGGAGAACATGCAAACTCTACACAGGCAAGGTTGGATTTGAACCCAGGTCCTCCACACTGTGAGGCAGATGTGCTAACCAGTCATCCATCGCTTTATACACATTTTAACTGGAAATGCTATTTACTAGTTCCATTTTTTACAATGCAACAACACAGGTGGCAGGTAGTTTTTTTTTTTTTTTTTTTGTATAATTTGTTGTTTATATCTCAATAATGGTATCTGTTGTGTTGACTGTAATTATGAAAACAGAAATCCAATCCATTGAAATTATTTTAAATAACTGTAGCCATCAAAACCGTTATCCACACGAAAATCTCACCATAAACACCGCAAAGGAAATGAATAGTCATCTCTTCTTAAGCTGGAGGGACAATCACGAGGTTCTCTAAATACATTGTCAACATTGCAAAGCTAGAAATATCAGGTAAGAAAAAAAGGATGAAATTTAAATGATCTATGAATCTGTTGAGACTCCAAATTGCCCATAGGTGTGAATGTGTGTTTGAATGGTTGTTTGTTTCCATGTGCCCTGCGATTGGCTCGCGACCGGTTCAGGGTGTACCCTGCCTCCCGCCCGAACACAGCTGGGATAGGCTCCAGCACCCCGTGACCCTAGTGAGGATAAGCAGTAAAGAAAATGGATGGATTGATGTATCTGTTTTTCTTGTATTTTTTTTGGGGGGGGGGGTTATATAGCAGTACTGTTCCTCTGGAACTAGTAAAGGATCCATAAGATCGAATGGTTTTCAAGAGAAACAAGTTGTCACTTTTGTGTATTAAGGTGCAATTTGGAAATATTATACAACAAGAATATACTTTCTGTTATATCTCCCCATATTTTTATTTCTTTCTTTTTCATTTCACTAATATATCCTGCATTATGTCGACTATGCTATTACAATCATTATTATCACTCTGAAGTGTATGATTGCAAGACCTAGCAGGGGATGATATTCCATGCTGAGGTTAGGCCTGTGCGCAATGCTTAAATGACAGAGCATATATTAATATGAGATCCATCCAATTATCACTAATGGAGGTTTCTGATGTGATACAGTACTCCGTCATTTCAGGTCCATGAGCAAACATTTGAGAATAATTTCCCATATCGATTTGGAGGAATGTTGGGAACAGCTCCTGTATGTGTCTACCGCAACTCTTAGTAACTTGATAAATAAGAGTAATTGTATCTAAATCATACAATGAGTAGCAGTGTGGCTTAACCATTTTATAATCAAGGGTGCACATATGTGGCGCGCAGGTACAAAGGCGCCCTGAAAATATTAGTGTGTCACTGCATTTACGTACCATGCATTTTGCATTCTTTTTTTCTGGAACGGAACGGTAGACGGGGTTCGAGTAGTGTTGTGTCGTTCAGGAATGATGCTTTCAAACCAATAAATCCTTTGAGTGAACGTACTTAATGGAATCTCTTCATGAACAGATTTGTTCCTTTCGCAGTTCATTTGAGCTCAGCCAAGAGTGTGTGCCGCATGAGAAACTCCCTTGCAAATGGTGCCACTCGCGGGGTGGCGACATGGTCAAATTCTGTAACTCTTTAAGTGTCTATCTTCTGCTGTCGTCACTCAGCGAGCTACTTGCTTGATGGCGCAACCTAAATTGTGATCGAACCGCTCACTGTATCCCGTGTTTCACTGCTTTTGCATTATTTTCCTTACCACTGTTCACCAATACTGATGACGTAAAACACATTTCCTAGTCCATCCACAGCTTTGAAACTTTTCTATTGACCAAGTACACACACTACAAATCTTGGACAACATTTCCTGAACTTTACAGTTAACAAATGACAACCAAGAACATCCAAGGCAAGTAAGATATTTCTTAAAACCCCTATAATAATCCGTATTATATATATTTCTGTGATTCTGCCAAATCTGACGTTAACTGATCAATTTGCACAACATGGCCTGGTTGCTTGTGATTTTACTCTGATGATGACTCAAACGCTAATTTCATGAATTTTCTAAACTACCACAGTGCGGATGAAAAAAATATTTTTTATAAGAGATGGACCCGTGCATTAGTTGTTGATAGAAAACTAATAATATCAAACTTTTATTGAGTGGCACTACGGGGCCCCTATGCTGACGCTGACTCTGAAGGCAGGGGAGCCTCATTTGACTCTGCCGAAGCCACAAATGTGCTCCAAAGCTGCCCGACGTCCATGTTCCGTCTGTAGACACCCTTGACAGAATGTGAGAGAAGGGACCCAATCACAACATAAGAGGGAACATGTTGGAATCTGTGTAAACCTCCGGCCGAAACCTAGTGCACCTTTAATCCTACGGGACTCAGCAGCCCCTTTCACCCCAAGGCCCATCACGGAAACTGTGATTGACTGTGTGAAAACTTTGCAAGAGTTGACATTTGGGCAAACCAGGCTACCAGGAACATAGTGTAAACCTGTAGGTTTTGTGTGTAGGTTTTATTGTCAATTCATCCATCATTCAATTGATCCGTCCATGAAAAAGACGTTGCTTGGATGGCAGCATATATTTCTCCAAAACTGTATGCACCTTTCAGCATTAATGGTGCCTTCACAGATGTGTAATTACCCATGCCATTGGCACTAACACAACCCCATACCATCACAGATGCTGCCTTTTGAACTTTGCGTCCATAACAGAACGGATGGTTCTTTTCCTCTGGCCCGACGGCGTTTCTGGGTGTTGTTGATAAAGGGCTTTTGCTTTGCATAGTTGAGTTTTAAGTTGCACTTACGGATGTAGTGCCAAACTGTATTTACTGACTTTGGTTTTCTGAACTGTTCCTGAGCCCATGTGGTGATATCCTTTACACATTGATGTCAGTTTTTGATGCAGTGCCGCCTGAGGGATCGAAGGTCACGGGCATTCAATGTTGGTTTTCGGCCTTGCCGCTTACATGTAGTGACTTCTCCAGATTCTCTGAACCTTTTGATGATATTATGGACCATAGATGATGAAATCCCTAAATTCCTTGCAATTGTACGTTGAGGGACATTGTCCTTAAACTGTTTGACTATTTTCTCATGCACTTGTTTACAAAGAGGTGAACTTCACCCCATCTTTGCTTGTGAATGACTGACCAATTCAGGGAAGCTCCTTTTATAACCAAACATGGCACCCACCTGTTCCCAATTAGCCCGTTCACCTGTGGGATGTTTCAAACAGGTGTTTGATGAGCATTCCTCAACTTTCTCAGTCTTTTTTCCCACCTGTCCCAGCTTTTTTGAAACGTGTTGCAGCCATATCTTGTCTTTGTCGTGTATTCAATTAAATATAGGTTTGCAAATTATTGTAGTCTGTTTATATTTATGTTTAACACAACATTCCAACTTCATTGGAATTGGGGTTCTAAAAAGCTAAATAATACTATGGTATTTACAGTATAAAATGTATTAATTGAATGTGCAAATATCAAAGACCAGGTGACGTGTGCAACATAGTCAAGGTCAGAGAACCAAGGCAAATAAGACATAAATTAGATGACAAAACACCAATGTTGCTGAAGTGGCTGGTGCGACCCTGAGTCATGTGTGTGTGTGCGCGTGCGCTTGTATTGATGTCTGTTTGTGAGTGTGTGTGCATGTGTTGGCATCAGAGTTCAGAGTTCAGGTGGGCAGAGGACAGAAGAGGTAGAGGCGGCAGAGTGGGCAGACAGTAAACAGCCTGATGAATAAAACTGTCTGTGAGTCGGCTCGTCCTGGCCCGCAGTCTCCTCCCTGATGGTAGCAGACTGAAGAGGCTGTGAGATGGATGGGTGACATCCTCCGTTATGCAGAGGGTTTTACGGGTGAGGCAGATGCTGTAAATGTCCTGTGGGGATGGAAGAGAGGTTCCAATGATCTTCTCAGCTTCCCTCATTATGCACTGGAGAGTCTTGCAGCAGGATGCGGTGCAGGCTCCGTACCACACTGTGATGTAGTTGGTCAAGATGCTCTCTATGGTCCCTCTTTAGAATGAGCACATGATTGGGGTCGGGGCTCTGGCTCTTCTCAACTTGCACAGGTAGTAGAGACGCTGGTGAGCTTTCTTGGTCAGTGATGAGGTGTTGCTGGTCCAGGAGAGGTCCACAGTGATGTGCACTCCCAGGAACTTGGTGCTGCACACTCTCTCCACCGCAGCACCGTTGATGTCCAGGGGAGCATCCTGGGAGTGTACTCTCCTGAAGTCCACCACAATATACTTGGTTTACACCACATTTATGGAGAGATTGTTGTCCGTGCAACCCGGCCAGGCGGCTCACCTCACTGCTGTAGTCTGTCAAGACACCACAGTTGTGTCGTCTGCAAACTTGGTGAAGTTGTTGGGGCTGTCTGTCGGTATGCAGTCATAGGTCAGCAGGGTGAAGAGCAGGGGGCTCAACACACAACTTTGAGGGGCCCCCGTGTTCAGAGTGATGGTGCTGGATGTGTCGCTGCCGACCCGTACTGCCTGCAGTCTCCCTGTCAGAAAGTCCAGCAGCCAGTTACACATTGAAGTGAGGAGACCCAGGTGGTCCAATTTGTAGATCAGTTGTTGAGGGATGATGGTATTTAATGCTGAATTGAAGTCTATGAACAGCAGTCTGACATCTGAGTCCTTAGAGTCCAGGTGTGTGAAGGCAGAGTGGATACGGCGTCATGGGTTGACCGGTTGGACCGATAAGCAAACTGGAAGGGGTCCAAGGAGGGGAGGAGGGAGGACTTGATGTGGTGCATGACTAGCCGCTCGAAGTACTTCAACAGGATGGGCGTGAGCACTACTGGACGGTAGTCATTGAGGCAGGAGGGAGACGACTTCCTCGGGACCGGGATGATGGTGGTGGCTTTGAACCACGTGGGGACAACACCCTGACTCAAGGAGGTGTTAAAGATGTCTGTGAAGATATCTGTGAGTTCAGCTGCACAGTCCCTCAGAACATGACCAGGTATGTTATCTGGGCCCGGGGGTTTTCGTGTGTTGATCCTGTTGAGAGATCGTTTCACGCTGTCCCGGGTCAGTGTCAGCACTTGGTCACCAGGAGGGGGTGGAGTCTTTTGTGCAGGGGGGCTGTTGTGTTCCTCAAAGCGAGCAAATAAGTCATTTAGCTCATTTAGCAGGGAGGTAGAGCTGTCACAGGTCTGTGGTGAGAGTTTAGTGTATGTAATGGTCTGAATACCACGCCACAGACTCCTGGTGTCACTGCCGTCACTGAAGCGGTGGACGATCTTCCTGGAGTACTCCATCTTTGCCTCCCTGATGCCATGGGATGGATTGGTGCTGGCTGTCCTCAGGTCCTCTTCATACCAGATCTAAAAGCCATGTTGCGGATCTTCAGTAGTCTGTAGACCTTCCCCAACAGCTATGGCTTCTGATTAGCATGGACAGTGATGGACTTAATGGTGATGACATCATCCATGCACTTGCTGATGTAGGCAGTAACAGTCTCTGTGTACTCCTGAAGGTCTGTGATGCAGTTGTAGGTGGCAGCCTGTTTGAACATGGTCCAGTCTGTGGTGGAAAAACAGTCTTTAAGTGCCTCAAGGGATCCTTCTGGCCACACTTGTATCTGTTTCCTAACTAGTTTCAATGGCATTAGCATAAGCATGAGATGGTCCAAGGCGCCGAGGTGGGGGAGGGGAGGGGCCTACAAGAAAGGTAAAGACATTGTCCAGAGTGTTATTTCCCCATTTTAGAAAGTCAATGTTGGAGTCGAGTTTTGAAAACACAGTCTTGGGGTCAGCATTGTTGAAGACCCCACCTAGGATGAGGAAATCATCTGGGTGGGTAGTCAACTGTTCACTGATATGATGGTATAGCTCATTTAGCGCCTCACTCCTGTTATTGCTGGAGTTTGGAGGAATATAGAGAGCAACAAGCAGTATGGCAGTGAATTCCCTTGGTAAATAAAACGGCCGGCAATTCAGAGCCATGAACTCCAGTAGCGGTGAGCAGTATTGACTGACCAAGATAGCGTCCCGGTACCAGGCAACATTGATGTAAACACACAGTGCCCCCCGCCCCCCGAGTCTTACCTCCCGCGAGAGTTCTGTCCGCTCGACAGCATGCTAGCCGGTCGAGCTGAATTGCGCCGTTCCATAAACACAAAAACACAGCACTCTCCCACAGTCTTATAACTAGAGTGGAGTAATCAAATGTAATTCAGCTTGTTGTCCAGAGAGCGTACGTTGCCTAACAAGATGGAGGGATTAGCCAGCTTGTGTGGTTTAGCCGCAAGCCTAGCTCAGATACCTCCGTGCTTGCCCCGTTTCTGCTTCCTCCTTCACTGTTCAAGGCGAAGTGGGATTCGCAGCTGTTGTAGGCACCCGGAGCAGACTGCAGTGAGAGTATACTTTAACTCCGTAAAAGTAGTTCTGCTGATGTTGATGATGAGCAGACACTTACGACTGTCTTTGTGTCTTGGCACGTGCAGACATGACGAACACGGACTAAACCACTATGACGTATTAGACGAAAAACACGAAAACACCATTTGTTTGGGACAGAGAGCAGCGTATGCATGTGCCGCTATCTTGAGGAGGAAAAAAAATATAAAAAAATATATATAAAATATAATATTAATATATAAACGATATTTAAATATATATATATATATTCCAAATATAAATGACTTAGTTCTCCCCATGCCTGCGTGGGTTTTCTCGGGGTACTCCGGTTTCCTCCCACTTCCCAAAAGCAGGCACGGTAGCTTAATTGAAGACTAAATTGTCCGTAGGTGTGAATATGAGTCCGAATGGTTGTTTGTTTATATGTGCCCTGCAATTGCCTGGCGACCAATTCAGAGTCTACCCGCCTCTTACCCAGAGTCAGCTGGGATAGACTCCAGCACGCCCGCTACCCTAGTGAGGATAAGCGGTGTGGAAAATGAATGAATGAATGAATATAAATGATTTAGTAAAGTGACCAAATCGGAGTTTGGCCAGTTTAATTGGATGAAATGTGATCGAAATATAATGTATTACTGTATTAACAACAGCTTTAATTGGAAGTAGTTTTGAAAGACAGATAGCCTATACATGCATTCATTGTCTTTTTATCTCTCATTTGCTCTTAAATGTTTAATCTGTCCTCTTTCAATAAACATGATGGCTCTGGCTTCTCTTCTGCTATTGATTTTTCTCAGTCTTTCTACTTACCTGCCCCTAATATTGACTTCAACTGGGTCGGGGTAGGCTCCAGCCCACCAGTGACCCCAAACAGGATAAGTGTTTAAGAAAGTGAATAAATTGATGTACTGTATGTACATTTGAGTTACGGATTGAGAGATTCTAGATACCCAGCGTTTGTCATTATCTTAACTTTGAACCATCCACTTACGGTACTTCCACTTACTTTACTTCAACACACTTACGTCTTTCAGAAATTAGATCACTTTCCACTGAAGTGCGAGAAGTGTTTTTTTTTAGAGTTGCATGACCTAAAGTCAATTCTAGTAGAAGTCCTTTATTTCTGCAAACAACCCCCTATGCCATAACGCAGGTGTGGCAGTCAGTTTACACCATAGGTTATTCCACAAGATTAAGGCTGTTTGGGTTCTCCAATCTACTCTCCCCCTTTCTTACTTCATTACTGTTATAGCATGTGTCAAGATCTGTTGTGAGAGTGCCACTTAATGAAGCCATACCTGAATTTATTTGCCCGCGCTTCAGCATAGACCGAGAGAGGAAGTACCAATTAATAGAATGTAAGAGCACACAGTGATTTATAATTAACAAGCATGCAGGTTATCGTAAACATAACACTCAGTGTAATAGCCCAGGAGAGAGATGAGAAGTGGAGAAAGAACTAAGGAGGTGGAGAAGGAGGGTTGGAAAAAAAAAGAGTTGATTTGTCCCTTGGTGGATGAGCGCGGGTCCTTGTGGCTGACAGGAGCTGTCTAAAGCAGCTAAATGAATAATCATTTGTGAGTTAGACTGCAGACAAACGCTTAACGAGGATGGTGTGAACCTTGCTGACATGAGGAGGCTGGAAAGAGAGAGTGAGAACTATTGCAAGACAGCAAACATACCCAGCTTGGAAATGAATGGCACTCATGTTATAATGGCGATGAAGGCGCTACTCAATAGGCCTAAGTCCTACCTGTAATGTAAAGTACCGGTATTTGTTTGTCAAAATTTCTGAACAAGCAATGAATCCTCCAATTAATTCTCAGTTGTTAATGCCAGTGCATAATAGCGTCTGTGTACCAAAGAGAAATTGTAGGAAACAAATGTGACAGCTAAGAAGTGCGGTTTGGGGGTGAGAAAGAATATTTTATGAATGTGGACAATCTTGGCTCATCCAATGTCATTGACATGGTAAACATCTTCAGTAACACAAACTCCCACCTGCCTCAAAGCCGTATCGCTTGGCACCTTCTCTACTTCATGCATACTTCAGCAATAAGCTGCGAGAGGCTACATTACACAAGGTTAAGAACAGTGAAGGGGCTTTGCCAGGCAGAATGAGAAGTAAAGAAGATCACTGTGTAGCTCAGTGTCAGCGGGCTGTTTGCATTTACAAGACATCAAAAGAGGCAAAAGATCACGTAATCTTAATTTTTGTATACGATAGCCCAATAATTGAAGTCTGGTGCTTGAAGGAGTTCCTTGCAAATCCTTTTAAAATCTCATAAAAAGAGTAAATAACGAATCAAATCAAATTTAAATCCAAGGAGCCTCCAAAGCACTCATTAAGCATGTATTAATAATGCTTTACCGGTTAAAAAGAGTTTAAAGTGTATAGAGCCAAATCCCATTTATGTATAGGGGATAATATTATACAGTAAAAGAACAGTGCAATAAAAAAAATTTACATGTACTAAAATACGGTCATTGAAATGTGAATGTTCAATTTGGTAAATATGAACTTCCAACGAAATGTAAAAAGTAAGCAGACTTCTTAAAATCAAACATTGTTGACATTATTATTATTATTATCAAATATAAAATATAAATTGAATGATGAATTATCCAATGTTTTAGCCCGATAGGCTGACTGCTAACAGCAATGATAGATTTGGATGGTTTGTTTTGTTTTTTAACCACACAAGATAATAGCATTATTCTTATATACTAATTGTTTCAATCTTACTGCATTATCTACGCGACACTAAAAAGAGCCACAATATTAGTGAACACTAACAACATTCGGAATAGGCTGCAGCTCAGGGGGGCCTGACCACAAATTGGCCTATCTTGGAACGAAACTGCATGGTTGGATAACATTATTCAAATGATCTGTAGTTCACTGGAAGGCATATGTTTTAGGTGTTGTGCAATGGCTTTTTAATGGTTCAGCTACTATGAGCTAATATACAATAGCGCACAAATGAAGACAGCATTGTCCTGCAGGGTTCCCACGGTAACACTTCAACCTTTTTGAATGCTGATTGGCCATCTGGTATTGTTTTGTGTTACTTCCTATTAAGCTCATTGATCCTCCCTCCCTGTCTGCGGCATGTGGCTGATCATAGTGGATCAGTGTATGTGCCTGTAATATGAATATGGTATGATTACACGACATTATGGTCTCTGTCTGTGTGTTCGCCGAGGCAGCCCCTCCAGCTACGCTTATGTTGACTGTGGCTGTGATTGGGCTGTTTATGTGGCACTTGCACTAAAGGAGCAGAAATTATAAGGGAATACTGTATCATGTGATTGGATCACTGCTGTGGACAGTATTATGAGGCATCACCAAACAGCACACAGACGTTGTCTGTACTCTTAGTCATCTTAAAATATTAGAATCTACCCACAGAAGTAAATGGCATGGTGTGTTCATATCAATATTATTGAATTAGCAGTTTTTGGGGGTATTTTCAAATTACAATTATTGTTTTGATAAGTGGCGGCATGGTGGACGACTAGTTAGCATATTTGCCTCACAGTTCTGAGGACCGGGGTTCAAATCCCGGCCCCGCCTGTGTTGGGTTTGCATGTTCTCCCCGTGTCTGCATGGGTTTTCACCAGGCACTCCGGTTTCCTCCCACATCCCAAAAACATGCATGGTAGGTTAATTGAAGACTCTAAATTGCCCATAGGTGTGAATGTGAGTGTGAATGGTTGTTTGTTTATATGTGCCCTGGTTGGCTGGCGACCAGTTCAGGGTGTACCGCACCTCTCGCATTAAGATAGCTGGGATACGCTCCAGCACGCCCGCGACCCTAGTGAGGAGAAGCGGTACCGAAAATGGATGGATAGATGTTTTGATAGGTACATTAATTTGTGTCATTTTTTTTACCCTTGGCAACATGATCCTAATTTGGTTTGTCATTTCCGTAACAGTGTGAAATAACTGCACTCTTGGTATGCCCTCCGTCACCCTTCAGCATCTGGTGTTTTATGTTCAGTACAAATGGAGTCAGTCTATGTGCAATCTTTCTCAACGTTTGATGGGTCATGAGTCGACTAAGAAAAAATATGTACAGTATTTATTGTATATTTTTAGAGGACAAAATGTATGGGGAAAAAAAACAACTAATAGGGTTTTAAAAGAACAAGGAGATTGGAGGAAGTTCCAGATAAATAACCAGAATTGTCCTTCGATGATCTGTTTTTTTTCTTTTTTTCAATCCAAAGCAAAGCAAAGCAAATTTATTTCATACACAAGGTAACTCAATGTGCTTTACATGATTAAAAGCATTTAAAAACAAAGAAAAAAACTGCTTATAAACATTTAAAACAAAGATAATTTATTTTAAATGAAATAAAAATACCATTAAAACAGCATACAGTACAAGAAATATAATTTAAAAGTGGAAATGTGCTAGAAACCATGGGGGAAAAAAGAATTTTTAACCTGGACTTAAAAACATGCACACTTGGGGCTGACGTCACTTCTGTTGGCAATGTATTCCATTTGTGTGCAGCATAAAAGCTAAATGCTGCTTCACCATGTTTGCGTTGGACTCTGTGCTTCACTATTTGACCTGAGTCTGTCGATCTCAGAGCCCTACTGAGTTTATATACCATTAGCATTTGTTTCATGCTTTTTTTTTTTTTTTTTTTCTGCTTGACACATGTAAGCCTTGACTCTGGACATGTTCTTCAGATGGTAGAAGGCAGGAAAGTCAGGTTGGAAGGTATCAGAACACCAAGGTTTCGGACTTGGTCTTTGGTTTTTAAAGAGAGTGACTCCAGGTATTTACTAACAGCAATCCTCTTTTCCTTACTGCCAAAAACAATTATCTCAGTTTTGTTGTGGTTTAATTGAAGAAAATGTTGGATCATCCAGTAATTTATCTGTTTTAGACAGTGACACAACACCTCAATTGAACTGTAGTCATCTGGAGACACTGCTAGATATAACTGTGTGTCATCTGCATAGCTATTATAGTCAAAATTAAAGAATTTGACCCAAGGGTAGCATATACAGGCTGAACAGGAGGGGTCCAAGAACTGACCCTTGAGGGACCCATAGGTCATTGCCATTCGATGAGATTGAACACTTCCAATGGTTACAAAAAAACTCCTCTCCTGCAGTTAGTACCTGAACCATTTAAGGACTGTTCCGTTTAGTCCGACCCACGTTTCCAATCTGTTCAACAGTATATTATGATCTATCCTATCAAAAGCCGCACTGAGGTCAACGAGACCAGAATTTACACCTTTCCCAAGTCAGTATTCAACCTTATATCATTTAGCACTTTGATAAGAGCAGATTCTGTACTGTGATGAGTTCGGAACCCTGATTGAAATTTGTCAAGAAGTCCATTTAAGTTCAATAAATTGCTGAGTTGATTAAAAATAACTTTCTCAACAATCTTGGCTATGAAAGGGAGATTTGAGATGGGTCTATAGCTTGCTAACATGGAAGCGTCCAGCATGCTATTTTTTAGCAGAGGCTTAATGGCAGCTACTTTAAGAGCTTTAGGAAACTCGCTTGACTGAAGTGAGCAATTGATTATTTGCTGCAAATCAACTAGCACAGACTTCGCAACACTTTTGAAAAAGTCAGATGGTATTGAGTCAAGACAGCTGGTTGATGGTTTCAGCTGCTGAACCATTTTCTCTACAGTTTTTTGGTCAACTGTATCAAATTCTGACATGGTAATCGAGTTTTTCCTGGGTGGCTTCAGATGTAGTATCATTTTATCATTTTGCTGATTTGTGCTAATATTTAACCTGTTGGATTGTATTTTTTTCACTAAAATATCTGGGCAGAGGGGTGGGGTGGTTGTGAGCTTGTCAACCACAGCAAACAGGGTGCGAGTATTGTTGAAGTTCTTACTGATGATTTCAGAAAAGTGTTGCTGTCAAGCCCTGACTAACTCTTGGTTAAAATTACAAAGACTTTGTCTGTAGAGGTCATAGTCAATTTGGAGTTAAATTTTTCTCCACTTACGTTCTGCTTTCCTACACTTTGATTTACAGGTCTTTACCATCATTGTGCTCCTCCACGGTGTTATAGGTCGCCTCAAGATTGTCTTTGTTTTAATAGGAGCGAAAGCATTCATGATATTTGAGAGTTGATAGGTGAAATTATCCAAAAGTTCATCAACTGTGTCAGCATTCTCTCATTTATGTACCTTTTCTTAATAGACATCCAAACGCCAAGCCTCAACATGGAAATAGAAAAAGGAAAGAAATTATAAAGATGTATTGGCTTTTATTTTTCTTATCTGAATTTATTTACCGACACCCAGTGGTGGTCCTAGCTTGAATAGCGCCTTACCACCCAAGCCCCCCCCCCCCCCCCCCTCCACACAGCCCCTCCCATTGCCAGCCACCTGTGACAGGTTGTGCACACAAGTACGTGAAAAACATAATAAATGAGAGTGCATCTTATGTAGTAACATAATTTAAAATAGTCATGGTGACATCTTCTCCCATCACTTTCATTCCTGGGGAAAATGAAGTCTGCTGGTCCTCTATGAACCAGCTCTGTTTGTCAGAGGTGAGGGCCACGGGGTCGGTTGAGAGAGGCTCATCCTCAACAGTGGGACTCAGTGGTGGTTGAGCTCCAGGAATCTCTATTGGGACAGCACATGAAAACATAACTCGTCACATAGCAGTGGAGCATGTCACATAACGAATTATATTTTCATTTCCTCAGCAACTTTTATGGAGGAGGCAGACACACACATACATGTACACACACACACACACACACACACACACTTCAGCAAAACCCACTTAAATATATGAGCTGTGGCGGTAGTTGTGCGTCTTGATGTTTTATACAAATACAATAAATAATATAAATTTGATATGAACCAGGAATGGATTGAGCATGCAAATTAACATGTTATTACATATCATTATACATTAAAAAAGTCAAACAGAGGTCCCATTTAATTAAACAGATCAGCACTACCATTTAATTTATTTTGATATATCACACTTTCAAACATTTGAACGAAAAAAAAAAAAAAAAAAAATGAAAGGCTCTAAAGCAATCAATCAGGGGTCTTGGCGACAGGCTAATAAAAGAGACACTACAAGGCAGTGGCACTATGCTAATAATTAACCTTACGTCAACGATTTCAAGTCAGGCCGCCGACACCCCCCTACCCCCAAAATAAAATTACAATACCCTACAATCATTCAGAACAAAGCTGTGTCATACATTTCTGTATCCTTTGCTCATTTATCAGTCTTCTTTCCTTTTCTTTCAAAATTGTGACCTTGGTTTTAGCAATTTCCTCTCCATTTTTACAAAAAAAAAACATGCATTTCCCATCATTCCCCAAGTATTAACCCCTCCCACACCCGCCATCTCTTCTCGTATCTCTTCTACAGAGGTTCTACACAGGGGTACAAATTACCCATAAAAACAGCAATAATTTACATGGCATACAAAAAAAATAAATACAAAACATAGCTTTTTTTATAAAAAAAATTCATTTGGGGGGGGTTAAAGCATGTTGCCGGCCCACCGGGAGTGATGCCCTGTGCAATTCCACAGTACCAAATACCGCCAATGTCAACACCTACTCACCCATCTTCTCATGAAAAGATGAAGGCATAATTGTGGTGAACTAACAACAACCTTCCCCCTTCCTTGGCAGTTTCCGACTGAGGCTCATTTATTTACTTTAGTATTCTGTGGGGGGGGGGGGACATCCAAAGTAGAGCCACAATGGCTGATTTAAGCTGCCACCCAAATTCCTTTTTTTTTTTCTCTTTTTGCTAAGAGGATTTCTGTCTGGTCCATGTAACAGACCTTCTCTCTCTTACTAGGACAAAGTCACCCATCACATGTGCTGAGTGAAAGTAGTGTCTTGCCGCTAGCTGATTGGCTAATGAGATTTATACAAATGAAAAAGTAGGATAAGGAGGAGGCTTTCGGTGCAGATTTGGACACAAATATACGTACATTTATATAAAGATGTATCGATATACAGTCTGGGACTGGCAAGGCATCAAACGATTGGCCAGTTAAATGGCATGCATGCTCAGTCACACGTATAAATATTCATGGATACAAGCATGCACACCTCCACAGCTTATCCCCTAACTGGCCACCAGTCAAAATGAGCCTTATTCTCAGGGGTTTATATTTTCTCCAGGCCGGGCTTGGCTAGGCACACTCAGTTAAGATGGCAACCAAACAATCTCTCCTCTCACTTCTACCGTTTCTTCCTTTCTAATGCTAATGCCTGGATGAATATATTCCCTTTTCCACTGGCATGCAAGAGAGCCAAATTTCTGATTACCTCCTGTGACAAAATTCCATTGCATCTAGGTCAAAAACTGCTTCAAAGCAATGACAGGATTGTAATGGTTTGTTTTCAAAGTATAGAAATTATGTAAATATAATTCAACGTATCATAGTCAGGCCGGCATGGTGATGACTGGTTAGCACATCTGCCTCACAGTTCTGGGGACCGGGGTTCAAATCCCGGCCCCGCCTGTGTGGAGCTTGCATGTTCTCCCCGTGCCTGGGTCGGTTTTCTCTGGTTTCCTCCCACATCCCAAAAACATGCATGGTAGGTTGATTGAAGACTCTAAATTGCCCGTAGGTATGAATGTGAGTGTGAATGGTTGTTTGTTTATATGTGCCCTGCAATTGGCTGGTGACCGGTTCAGAGTGTACCCCGCCTCCCGCCCGAGCATAGCTGGGATAGGCTCCAGCAGCCCGTGACCCTAGTGAGGATAAGTGGTAAAGAAAATGGATGGATGGATGATAGTCAGACAGTTGTTGATGTGGCGTAAATCTGGCCTCTCTAAAGTAATATGGACGGTCCACAAAGGATATGGAACTCAAACAGCATAAACAGAAATAATGTGTATAATGAAATGTGACAGCAATAAATACAGCATTTACTGTAGTTACAGGATGCTGATTTAAGGTTGTTGAACAGTGGCAGTTAGGGACGAAGCTGCAGATTGTCATAATCCCAAAACTCTTTACACATTCTTTCCTCAGTGAATTAGATTTACAAATGGGTTCTTCAGCCACGCATGCATCCCTCAAGGGTGTACTTAAGTCTATCTACCTAGATACTGTATTTACTGTACCTACTGTTATCTTCCTGCATCATGCACTTCCTGTCAAAGCAAGATTCAGCACTGGTTCCCCCCATGGCTGTATTGATTCTCCTCTCCTTTTCTTGTACAGTTGCTGAAACTGCAGTCATCAATTGGTCAAGCTCATCAAGTTTTCAGATGACACCACCCTTACTCGACTTGACTCTGATGGCTACAGGAGGACAAACATTTTTCACCATGGACAACACACAGAAACATTTACTTTTAGTTCATTAAACAAAGTAAAATTAATCAATCAGTGTGGGTGAAATTTATTTCATCCCATTAATTCTCTCTACCACTTATCCTGTTTGGTGTCACAGGGAGCTCAAGCATCTCCAGCTGACTTCAGGCAAAAGGCAGCCTACACTATGGAACAGGCACCAGTCAATATCGCAACTCTAGAGACAGGCATAATTTACACTGTCACCAGGTAGGAACTGAACCTATGGTGCCTGAACGGAAGGCAGTCGAGTGAACCACTACACCATCAATGTCTACCTTTATTGACTGTATTATAAAAAACTGCTTACCTATACATTACAGCTTTATGCCTATCCGGTTACTGACAAGACAATTGTTTTTTTTTGTTTGTTTGTTTTTTTTCCCAGGATTTTTCTGCTAGAATAGCAGCAGCTCATCTCCACTAGCAGGACCAAAACAAGAGCATATTGTATCTTTGAATGAGGGTTTATTTGAAAATTATTAGTGTGATATGTACAGAGGTGGGTAGTAACGCGCTACATTTACTTTTTGCTAAACTGTATGTCAGAGTCCTTTAAAGCCACCGTTGTCATGAGCAGTGCCCTGCAGTCCTTTTTGTAGGACTGCGCTTTGCGCTTTGCGCCCCTCTCACCCACTCTCTCTCCCTCCATCTCTCTCTTCACAGTAATCAGCAACATCTCGGCCGCGCTCCTGTCATCAATCAGCCCTCATCATCACCTGCATAAAAGCCTGCCAGAACCTGGAAACTCTCGCTGGAGTATTAACGCTCTCTTGCGGTACCACGGCTTCTCACTACTCACTTCCTCACGTCCTCTCTGACCTCCTTGTCCTCAGTGTTCCCTCCGTGTTCCTCGCATCCACGACGTCAAGCCAGCCGCCTGTCCTCACCACCGCCTGCCACACGTTCCCTGGCTCAACAACCCGCCAGCATATCTCAACGACCATCTCCATTCCCCTTGATTCAATAAAACTTTTCATCACAACCGCTCAGCCTCCGCTTGCTCTTGGGTCCCGTCTGGATCAACTCGTGACAGAATACTCTGGCCCGAATGGACCCAGCAACCCCGGAGGCGCGAAAACGGAGGCGCCTCCCATACAAAGAACCTCATGTACCTCTGCCCTAACCCTACTCCGGGGACCTAGGTGCATGTAGCCAGTTTCTACTTAATTGCTCACTCGTTTTCAATCTTCAACCGTACAGTTATTCCACTGAACAAGCCAAGGTCGCATTTGTCACTAACCTTCTCTGTGGCAAAGCAGCCAAATGGTCCACCGCGTTATGGCACAACTCCTCCCCAGCACTCTAGTCATTCGATTCATTTTCTGTTGAACTCAGAAAAGTCTTTGATCACCCCGTTCAGGGCAGAGAAGCCACCTGCCGTCTCCTTACACTCACTCAAAGCGCTAGTTCCGTAGCAGCATATTCAATCGAGTTCTGGGAGAATGCGGGTGGGATGACGCGCCGCTTAGGGGGATTTTTTTAAACGGACTTTCGGAGCAACTCAAAGACGAGCTCGGTGCCCGGGACGAGCCCTCCTCTCTCGAGGCTCTAATAGCGCTCACATTCCACCTCGATAACAGACCACGAGAGAGCGTACGAGAGAGGAGGGTCCGAGTGTGCAAGCTCACTCCCACCATGAGCGCCACGCCGGCAGCATCTAACCCGCCTCCCATGCAAATTGGTCACACCCGACTAGATCCCCAGGAACGTCAGCGTCGTGTCATCCAGCGGCTGTACATTTATTGTGGTCAATTTCATTGCCAATTGCCCCCTGCGACCAAAAGACCAGGCTCGCCACGGTAAGCCAAAACACCAATTTGTCTAGCTCTTCCTCCCTTATGACCGTCCTTGCTTGCATTCTAGGTACCGCTCACAACACACCCATAGTTGCTCTAATTGATTCCGGTACAGATGATAGTTTCATTCACGAAGGTACAGTACATCAGATCCAACTCCCTCTTCAACCACTCACGTCTCCCAAGAAAGTCACAGCCCTGGATGGCCGAATCATCTCCCCTCTCACCCACCAAACAATGCCATTCACCTTGCTCATTTCCAGAAATCACAGTTAGAACATCTCTCTTTTTGTTATCCCTTCCCCTGATACCCCATTATTCCTCAGAATTCCCTGGTTCAAAAAACATAAGACTGGACGCACTTGGCCATCACCGGATGGAGCCCTCACCGCCACTCACACTGCCTGCTCTCAGCTGTGCCACCCTCTGGTAAAACACCACCCTCTTCCAGTGTTCAGCAAAGACCTGGCCATTTCTCTACCCCCCCACCGCCCATATGACTGTGCAATTAATCTGCTGCCGGGTGCCCCTCTTCCCTCCAGCCGTCTCTTCAACCTCTCCCGACCTGAAAAAAAGGCAATGGAGGACTATATCCACAACTCTCTAGCGTCCGGACTCATTCGACCTTCCTCGTCTCCAGTATTAGCCGGTTTCTTTTTGTTGAAAGACACCACTGCCCATGTATCGACTACTGTGGACTCAATGACATCACCGTGAAAAATAAACCTCTGCTTCCCCTCATCGACCCCTGGTTTGAACCCCCCTGTGACGCCCAGATATTCACCAAATTTGACCTATGAAACGCCTACCACCTCATCCGTATACGAGAGGGGGATGAATGGAAAACTGCTTTCAATAACCCTCTCGGACACTTTGAATACCAAGTCATGCCGTTCAGATTAATCAACGCCCCCGCTGTCTTCCAAACCTTCATTAATGACATTCTCCGTGATATGTTGAACCAGTTTGTTTTTGTTTATTTGGATTACATTCTCATTTTCTCCCGCTCCCCTAAAGAACATTGCAGTCAAGTACGCCAAGTCTTCCAATGCCTCCTTGAAAACCGCCTGTATGTCAAACCCTAAAAGTGTGAATTCCACCTCTCCTCTGTACACTTCCTAGGCTACATCATCTCTAAAGTACAACTACAACCCGACCCTGCCAATTATCCAAGCAGTCGTTAACTGGCCCAATCGCACCAACCGCAAAGAACTACAACGTTTCCTTGGATTCGCCAACTTCTACCGTCGATTCAGCCGTAATTACAACAAGGTCGCTATTTCCCTCACAAGCCTGACATCCACCAGCTCCCCCTTTGAGTGGACCCCGGCAGCATCCCAGGCACTCAGTTAACTCAAGACCCTGTTCACCAGTGCTCCCATTGCAGGGGCTGTCCTCTCGCAGCGGGACTGTATGAGCCAGAAACTTCACTCGTGTGCCTTTTTTTTCCCGTTGCCTGTCCCCTGCCGAGAGGAACTATGACGTTGGCAAACGTCTTAACCCCCGACAAGCATGCTGGGCCCTCTTCTTGAGCAGGTTTAATTTCAGTCTCTCCTTCCATCCTGGTTCCCGAAACAGCAAACCCGATGCCCTGTGTCGAATTTACTCACCCCCCTCCAATCCTGAAGAACTGCAATCCATACTTCCTTCCTCGTGCTTCGTAGGACTAAGACTCGCCTGGATCCCAAGACCGGGCCTCCGAACCACCTGTTCGGACCCGATTCCACACGCTGTGACGTCCTTCAGTGGGCCCACAACTCCAAACTCGCTTGTCATCCCGGCATCACCCGAACCATTCAATTCATCCAGCAGCACTTCTGGTGGCCCAGCCTTGGTAAAGACACCCGGGAGTTCGTCCAAGCCTCCTCAGTCTGGGAAGTCTTCACAGCTGCCCCCAGCTGGTCTGCTGCATCCCTTGCCTATCTCAAGCCGCCCTTGGTCCCACATCGCGCTGGACTTTGTTACCGACCTACCCTCATCTGAAGGTAACTCTATCATTCTCGTTATTGTTGATGGGTTTTCCAAATATGTCCATTACGTACCCCTCCCCTAACTACCATCTGCCTTCGAAACTGCTAACCTCCTTGTCCAGCATGTCTTTAGACTCCACGGTATCCCCATCGACACAAACACACACAAGCACTATGCACTAGCTAAGCAGAAACACTACGGTGCTGAGGACAAAATGGCGGACGAGGCAAGGGCGTCGTAAAGTCCAAACGTTGTAGGTTCGAGTACGTCGTAACTCGAGGACTTCCTGTATTTGCAAACAGACACAATATGAAGCCTGTTAAAACCATGTTATCATGAATAAAGTGCGAACATTGCCAAAGCTCGGCTAATGCATAATAATCATATGCAAGCAAAACATTTCATGCCAGTGTTTATTTGATTCTCTGCATACATTGAGAATAAAGTGAAACAAACAAACAAACCCATGAATGGTGCAAAGTTGTGTATGACAGCTTAAGGACAGTTTGAACACATTTTGATGAATGCTAATTCATTTGTGAATCTTTAATCATGTCTAAAAACGTGTAAAATGTTCAAAATGACATCTCAACTTAATTATTTCAACTTGCAAGTTGTGATAAAACTCTTATTAAACATGCACAAGGTTTTTTAAATGCTGTTGAATTTACCATTACATCCAACATGCTTAGATTATATACTGGGGCAAGAAAGTATTTAGTCAGCCACCAATGTTCTCCAACTTAAAAAGATGAGAGAGGCCTGTAATTTTCATCATAGGTATACCTCACTTATGGGAGACGAAATGAGGAAAACAAATCCAGAAAATCACATTGTCTGATTTTTAAATAATTTATTAGGAAATTATGGTGGAAAATAAGTATTTGGTCACCTACCAACAAGGAAGATTTCTGTCTCTCAGAGACTTGTAACTTCTTCTTCAAGAGGCTCCTCTGTCCTCCACTCGTTACCTGTATTAATGTGACCTGTTTGAACTCGTTATCAGTATAAAAGACACCAGTCCACAACCTCAAACAATGAGATTCCAAACTCCACTATGGCCAAGACCAAAGAGCTGTCAAAGAACACCCGAAACAAAATTGTAGACCTGCACCAGGCTGGGAAGACTGAATCTGCAATAGGTAAGCAGCTTGGTGTGAAGAAATCAACTGTGGGAGCAATTATTAGAAAATGAAAGACATATGAGACCACTGATAATTTCCCTCGATCTGGGGCTCCACGCAAGATTTCACCCCGTGGGGTTAAAACGATCACAAGAACGGTGAGCAAAAATCCCAGAACCACACAGGGGGGGGGGATCTATTGAAGATGAAATGTGGATGGGTCTTTCAGCATGACAATGATCTCAAACACACCGTCCGGGCAAAAAAAGGAGTGACTTCGTAAGAAGCATTTCATGGTCCCGGAGTGGCCTCGTCAGTCTCCAGATCTCAACCCCATAGAAAATCTTGGGAGGGAGTTGAAAGTCTGTGTAGCTCACTGACAGCCCCAAAACATCACTGCTCTAGAGGAGATCTGCATGGAGGAGTGGGCCAACATACCAGCAACAGTGTGTGAAAACCTTGTGAGGACATTTGACCTCTGTCATTGCCACCAAAGGGTATATAACAAAGTATTGACATAAAATGTTGTGATTGACCAAATATTTTTTTCCAACCATAATTTGCTAATAAATTATTTCAATCAGAGGATCCGATTTTCTGGCTTTTTTTTTCTCTTCTCATTTTGTCTCTCATAGGTAAGGTATACCTATGATGAAAATTACAGGCCTCTCTCATATTTTATGTGGGAGAACTTGCACAATTGGTGGCTGACTAAATACTTTTTTTGCCCCACAGTATATGTATAATATGCAATGGCTTGAACCTCATTTGGGGTTTGAGTAATTTCACAGAAGTATCCTGCGCTCAATAAAACATTAACATGGAGAGATGGTTCAACTAGTCATTTCACAGGGGATTCATATTCTGTTTATTAATTGTTTATACCAGAATGTGTGCTACTGTGTTTGTCTTGCCTTCTCAGCCACTTTTGGTTTCCCACTACTCCTCTCTCAGTTGTCTGTGATGAAGACATATGAGGACACTCCCCAGAGGCTGAATTGTCATTGTGGCATGCAAGAAAGAATGCCATGGTCAGACGCACAAACACACACATACAGCGGCTGAAATAAGTATTGAGCACGTCACCATTTTTCTCACTAAATTCATTTCCAAAGGTGCTCTTGACATGAAAATTTCACCAGATGTTGGGAACAACCCAAGTAATCCATAAATACAAAGAAAGTAGAACAAATAAGAACATAAATTAAGTTATGAGTAATAATGTGAAATGACACAGGGAAAAAGTATTTAACACGCCAACTGGTATTTATTTAATACTTTGTACAAAAACCTTTCTTTGTAATGACAGGTTCAAGGTGCCTCCTGTATGGAAAAACTAGTTGCATGCATTGCTTTGGTGTGATTTTGGCCCATTCCTCCACAGGAGCAGTCTTCAAATCTTGAAGGGTCCGTCGGCTTCTTTAATGGACCTTGAGTTTCAGTTATTTCCATCGATTTTCGATTGGATTCAAGTCAGGTGATTGGCTGGGCCATTCTCGCAGCTTTATTTTTTTTCTTTGAAAACAATTTTTCACTGCCCTTTCTTCATGTATTCAATACTTTTTCCCTGTGTCATTTCAGATTTTTACACACAACTTAATTTCTGATCTTATTTGTTCTAATTTCTTTGTAATTATGGATTACTTGGGTTGTTCCCAACATCTGGGGAAATTTTGAGGTCAATAGCACCTTTGGAAGTATATTTAGTGAGAGAAATGGTAAAGTACTTATTTCAGCTGCTGTATATACACCAGGTCAAATGTACAGTACTATGCTATGGTTGCTTACATAAAGGGGCTAGCATGAAGGAGCATTGACATCTAGGCATTTTTAAAAATTATTTTTAATGTGTGCGTGTGTGGCGGCACGGTGGCCGACTGGTTAGAGCGTCAGCCTCACAGTTCTGAGGTGCGGGGTTCAATCCCCGTCCCCACCTGTGTGGAGTTTGCATGTTCTCCCCGTGCCTGCGTGGGTTTTCTCCGGGCACTCCGGTTTCCTCCCACATCCCAAAAATATGCATTAATTGGAGACTCTAAATTGCCCGTAGGCATGACTGTGAGTGCGAATGGTTGTTTGTTTCTATGTGCCCTGCGATTGGCTGGCAACCAGTTCAGGGTGTACCCCGCCTCCTGCCCGATGACAGCTGGGATAGGCTCCAGCACGCCCGCGACCCTAGTGAGGAGAAGCGGCTCAGAAAATGGATGGATGGATGGATGGGTGTGCGTGTGTGTTAGTGTGTGCGTGCATGCGTGTGTGTACAGTGGACCCCGCTCTTCGCAGGGTATAATAATAGACACTCCCCTAACAGTGATTATAATTCCATATATTAATAGTTTAAACCATATATATACATACCAAAAACTATCATCCCTAATACTGTAGCATTTCAGATGCTTACAAACATCTTCTAACATTGTTGTACCCTTTAAAAAACACATCTTACAGCGAAGCATGCAAATGCACCTATGTACAGTACCTGTAGCTATGTACATGTGCATAATGATGATGATGAACTATTTTTCCAGTGTAAAACAATGAACCTTTGACTGCAAAGCAAAGCAGGAGTAGCAGTTATGTAGCCGAGTGCCGACTCTCCACGGGGTGGCCTGTACTGGTGGGAAAGTCTGCTGGCCCTGCAATGGTTAGCGCCACTGACCCAAAACTGTTGGATCCACGCAGTGAGAGCACAAAGTACCTGTCGAAGTTAGAATTAGTGATGTCATTGTTTTGTTTTTTTGCAATATGTTTATGTCCCACTCCCAAATCAATATACTTGGAACAGAGTATTGCTAATGTTGGAAAAACTATGTCATTATATATTTGAATATCTTTGCATAACTCTGTAATTTCCTTTTGTGCTGTTAATAGGGACATACAGAGAATGAGCTGGACCCTGGAAGAGCTGGTTCTTACAACAGAGGGAGTTCTCAAAAGTAATATCCACAGCACAAAGCCTCCTGCTGTAAAGGTGAGAATAACTGTGAAAATGCTCACAATTCAATGATTACTTTTATGAATATGATGCAGGATAGTCGTAAGTAAAGCCAGTGGTATATTGTATATCACGTGAGGTCAAAAGACTTTATTGATGCACAGTAAATCTGATGCAGGGTGATTTGGGCACTATATTCTAACATTAAACTGGGGCCTGCTTCTGTGTTACATGAAATACAGGATGCTGTCTGAAATGTCAATGAAAGAGAGATAACTTACTGTATAGCCCTTACTGTGTTGTGTTTGGGCAGGTTTAACACAAGCTGACATTTCTAATTTGCCTCCTGACATGACGGTGACCACTGTGCACACGCACGCGCGCGTGTGAGTGTGTACGTATGTGTACTCAATGACTTGATTGCAGACAACAATAACGACAAAGCTACACGATGTATGTGTGCCTCTATGTGTTACCATAAGTGTCAAAGATATTTTTGCCAACATCAACACACACAAACATGAATGAGACAAACACACTGAGGGCTTGTCTTACTAAAGGTCTGCATGTGCAAAAATGGGTGCAAACTGCCAAACTGCAAATACATCAGCCAACCACAGTAAATTGGCGCAGAATTCATTTTGGCAGATGTATATGCAAATAAATGGATTTAGCATGCACCAATGTGATTTATCAAACCTGAGACAAATTGCGATGGTTGCGTCTTTTAAGTTTCCGCATTGTCAGGATTCAGGTTGCAAGTTGGACCTAGATGCAGAGAGGACAGGGAGGTGAGTTTGTGAATAAAGGTTTATTGCAGCTTGGAAGCAAACAAAAAGGGCTCCGAGAACTAGATCCAGGATTAGCAGGGTTCCAAGGAGGACCAGTCTGCCAGGGTATGAGTCCGGGTTGATGGTGGGCCACAAGAGGTGAGCGCTGGTTTGCAGGGAGCAAAGACAAATGGCAGACTGGGGACAAATAGCAAGAATGGGGTAGAAATACAAATAAAATTACAAGGTCTTCAGGAAGCAAAAGTTGGACAAGGCAGCTAGGCTACAAACTCGACATAGAGCGTTGATCGTTTGGCGATGAGTTGGAGTCCCACAGCGTCTTAAGAGCAGTCAGCTGTAATTAGGATGACAAGGTGCAGCTGCTAGACTCCAACACGAACAACCCTGCAAAGCACTCATGACACACACACACGCACACACACACAAACTGGACTCAGGGTGCTGAAACAGCAGCCCTGACACGTATTTTGCCAAACCAACTTTTTCTAGTCTTGGGGATGTAATATTGTCTCTATGGTGCCTCAGTAAACATATGAAATATGAATTAAAATCGTCCACGCATTACTGAGCACCAAACATTTGTCTGCTGAGGTAATTTGAATTTCTCGAGCTTATCTACATCACTAGTAGCGAAGCGCTCTGCCTACCTCTTTACTCCGAGCCAGCCCTGTCAACACGTGTGCTCTCACAAGTGCGTCTTCTACACGGACCCAACAAAAGGAAAATCAAAGGAAAGGGGGCAGTGTTCGCCAAATATGGACAAAGCAGATGCAAAACTGGGTCAAACAGAATTAGCTGTCAGAGGGGCCTTTTCTGGACACTCATATGACAAAACCAAGGTGTTTTTTTAAAATTAATTGACACTTTTATACTAAGTCCATGTTCGAGAGTCTCTCTATGGAGGTCTAAATAGCCTAAAATACGGTGCCTTTAAATAATACCTCTGAGTGGCAGGTGCAAACCAGCACGCAAAGCAGCACTAGCGTGTCTTATGCAAAATGAGAGGAGTGACAACTTGTGTAAAAAAAATTCAAAGGCCACCAACAAAAATGATCGCCACCTATACTCTATTCAGCCATGCAATTTTGGAAATTCTGAATAATCTAATGGCTGACTCTTGAGCCAGTCTCAAGAATGAGTCATGCCATATTACCAATGACAAAAACTCTTTCTGTGCATCTGGGTCATTTCAGCGCCCTGTGACAGTTGGTGCTGGCATCTCCCAGAGCAGTTTTCTGGCTGTCCTCTCCAAATTTTTAAACAATGATACGCAGGATGGGCATATACAACCAAACACACACTCGGGACAAGTTCAATCAAATAAAACATGGCTTTTATGCCGTTGCTGGCTTTCCCAAAATTACTGGAGTGATTAATTTATTTTCTTTGACTCAGTAATAAGTTTGTTTCCCTTCCACTAACACTCCCAATTCTATCACTTTTGCCACGTTCTGTGTTTCTGCCTGCTGGTGATATAATTTTTTTCTCTGTCCGCAGGCTAACCTGTTTCATTGGTGGGTGTAGCCTCCTGGCCACACCTGATTGCAATCTGCTCTGTTTGGTATTTAGGTGTAGCTTTGGTTGAAGGAAGGTGCTAGAGTGCATTGCATCACGCTTTGCTTACTGTATTGGCATTGTCCTTGTTCAACCTTACTTCTTACCGGTTGGATTCTGCCTCGTCGCTTCCAGAACTACTTAAGGTTTGTTTTATGGTAAGTATTTTTTTGTTTCTATTGTATTTTTATCAGCGGTGGGACCAAGTCATTGTTCTGCAAGTCACAAGTCAGTCTCAAGTCTTTGTCCTCAAGTCCCGAGTCAAGTCCCGAGTCAAGTCGTAAGTATTATACCTTCAGTTTTGAGTTCTTTCAAGTCATTTTAACAACAAAATATAAATATATTTTAAGATATCCATCCATCCATCCATCCATTTTCTGAGCCGGTTATCCTCACAAGGGTCGCGGGAGTGCTGAAGCCTATCCCAGCTATCATCGGGCAGGAGGCGGGATACACCCTGAACTGGTTGCCAGCCAATCGCAGGGCACATACAAACAAACAACCATTCGTACTCACATTCACACCTACGGGCAATTTAGAGTCGTAAATTAACCTACCAGCCATGTCTTTGGGATGTGGGAGGAAACCGGAGTGCCCGGGGAAAACCCACGCAGGCACGGGGAGAACATGCAAACTCCACACAGGCGGGGCCAGGGATTGAACCCCGATCCTCAGAACTGCGAGCCAAACGGTCTAACCAGTCGTCCACTGTGCCGCCTTATTTTAAGATCTATATATCTATATTATATTATTAGGTGTATTATTATATATATATGTTAATTGTTTCCCTTAATGTACACGCAGCACCAGACAGAAAAAAAGGAATTGTTGAAATTTTTGCAGATTTATTAAAAAAGAAAAACTGAAATATCACACAGCCATGAGTATTCAGACCCTTTGCTGTGACACTCCTATATTTAACTATATTTTGTCCATTTCTTCTGATCATCCTTGAGATGGTTCTACACCTTCATTGGAGTCCAGCTCTGTTTTATTATACTGGTATTCTGACCCTTTGCTCAGTATTTAGTAGAAGCATCCTTTTGAGTGAATAGATCCATGAGTCTTTTTGGGAATGATGCAACAAGTTTTTCACACCTGAATTTGGGGATCCTTTGCAATTCCTCCTTGCAGATCCTCTCCAGTTCTGTCAGGTTGGATGGTGAACTTTGGTGGGCAGCCATTTTCAGGTCTATCCAGAGATGCTCAATTGGGTTTAAGTCAAGGCTCTGGCTGGGCCATTCAAGGACAGTCACAGAGCTGTTCTGAAGCCACTCCTGTATTTTAGCTGTGTGCTTAGCGCCATTGATTCGTTGGAAGGTGAACCTTCGGTCCAGTCTGAGCACTCTGGAGGTTTTTGTCCAGGATATCACTGTACTTGGCCGCATTCATCTTTCCTGCGATTGCAACCAGTCGTCCTCTGTCCCTGCAGCTGAAAAACACCCCCACAGCATATGATGCTGCCACCACCATGCTTCACTGTTGGGACTGTATTGGACAGGTGATGAGCAGTGACTGGTTTTCTCCACACATACCACTTATAATTAAGGCCAGCAAGTTCTATATTGGTCTCATCAGACCAGGGAAACCTATTTCTCACCAGCTTGGAGTCCTTCAGGTGTTTTTGAGCAAACCCTATGTGCGCTTTCATGTGTCTTGCACTGAGGGGAGGTTTCCGTCGGGCCACTCTGCCATAAAGCCCTGAGTGGTGGAGGGCTGCAGTGATGGTGGACTTTCTAGAACTTTCTCCTGACTGCATCTCTGGAACTCAGCCGCAGTGATCTTTGGGTTCTTCTTTATCTCTCTCACAAAGGCTTTTCTCCTCCGATTGCACAGTTTGGCCGGACGGCCAGCTCGAGGAAGGGTTGTGATCATCCCAAACGTCTCCCATTTAAGGATTATGGAGGCCACTGTGCTTTTATGAACCTTAAGTGCAGCAGAATTTATTTATTTATTTATTTTTTGTAACTTTGGCCATATCTGTGCCTTGCCACAAGTCTGTCTCTGAGCTCTTCCGGCAGTTTCTTTGACATCATGATGCTCATTTGCTCTGACACGCACTGTGATTTGTAAGATCTTACATAGACAGGTGTAGCTTTCCTAATCAAGTCCAAACGGTATAATCAAACACAGCTAAAAGTTAAATATAGCATTAAAATAGGGAGCAGGGAGCTGCATATTAAAGTCAGCTAAAAAAAAAAAAAAAAAAAGTCGCAATAAAACTTTATGAAAGCCAGTGTAAAGACTTTAGAATTGGATTAACATGCTCTGACCTCTTTGCTCTGGTCAGAACCCACTTGCATCATTCTGAATGAGCTGCAGCTGTTTAATGCTCTTTTTGGGGAGTCCAGTCAGAAGACCATTACATTAGTCAAGTCTACATGAGATAAAAGCATGGATGAGCTTCTCCAGGGGCCTCATGTACAAAAGGTACATACGCACAAAAATGTGGCGTATGTTCTTTTTCATGGCAAAGTTCAGATGTATCAAGAGTGGAAATGTGCGGTGCCTCACGCCAACTTCATAGCACGTTTCTGCAGCTTTTGGTGCTTTGGCGACACTTCCATCCTGTTTCAAACGCTCCACCATCATCCCAGTCCCCAAGAAACCTGCAATCTCGGGTCTGAATGACTACAGGCCTGTCGCTTTGACATCTGTGGTCATGAAGTCCTTTGAACGTCTTGTGCTGAACCACCTCAAGAGTGTCACAGGTCCCCTGCTGGACCCCCTGCAGTTTGCCTACCAAGCGAACAGATCTGCGGATGATGCAGTCAACATGGGACTGCACTTCATCCTAGAACACCTCGACAGTGCAGGGACCTACGCGAGGATCCTGTTTGTCGACTTCAGCTCAGCGTTCAACATCATCATCCCTGAACTCCTTTCATCCAAGCTTCTCCAGCTCAGCGTCTCACCTGCCATCTGCCAGTGGATTTACAGCTTTCTGATGGGCAGGACACAGCAGGTCAGGCTGGGGGAGGCCACCTCATCCACACGCAGCATCAGCACTGGTGCGCCCCAAGGTTGTGTCCTCTCTCCGCTGCTCTTCTCTCTCTACACGAACGACTGCACCTCAGCGAACCCGACTGTCAAACTCCTGAAGTTTGCAGATGACACCACTGTCATCGGCCTCATCAAGGACGGTGACGAGTCTGCATATCGACAGGAAGCGGAGCGGCTGGAGCTGTGGTGCGGCTGACACAACCTGGAGCTGAACACGCTCAAGACTGTAGAGATGATCGTGGACTTCAGGAGGCATACTTCGCCACAGCTGCCCCTCACGTTGTCCAGCTGCCTTGTGTCAACCGTCGAGACCTTCAAGTTCCTGGGAATTACAATCTCCCAGGACCTGAAGTGGGCGACCAACATCAACTCCGTCCTCAAAAAGGCCCAGCAGAGGATGTACTTCCTGCGGCTTCTGAGAAAGCACGGCCTGCCATCGGAGCTGTTGAGGCAGTTCTACACAGCAGTCATTGAATCAGTACTGTGTTCTTCCATCACAGTCTGGTTTGGTGCTGCTACAAAAAAGGACAAACGGACAATCAAAACTGCTGAAAGGATTGTCGGTACCCCCCTACCCACCCTTGAGGACTTGCACGCTGCCAGAACTAAGACAAGGGCATGCAAAATCCTCTCGGACCCTCCCCACCCCGGTCACCAGCTCTTCCAGCTCCTTCCCTCAGGTAGGCGCTACCGATCAATGCAAACTAGAACTAGTAGACATTCCAACAGCTTCTTCCCTCTTGCAATCAACTTCTTAAACAGCTAATTTATAATTCCATTACAACAAGCTGGCAATTTTTTGACTTGAGTTCGTTGTCACATTTCTGTGGGGCCAATTATGTATTACTCGTGCACTCACTGTAGTTGTCTCGCCGTGCTGCACTATTTGCATATACTGGCCACTCATGCCAGAGTAGCATCTGCTCCATTTGCACACTGATTGAGGAGTATCTGTAACATTTGCACAACCATTGTCCCAGATTATCGCACTACTCGTCACTTTAAACCGCATACACTCCTTGAAGTCTCATTGTCCTTTTCACAATGGTCATTGCACCGGACTATTGCGATATTAGCCATTCGAACTGCTCTAAGTGCTAGAGGACTCTGCATCTTTTTGCACAATTGTTTTTTGTCAATGTCTTTATGTCTCCAAAGTGTTCTGTAAATTGACTGTCTGTTGTACTAGAGCGGCTCCAACTACCGGAGACAAATTCCTTGTGTGTTTTGGACATACTTGGCAAATAAAGATGATTGTGATTCTGACTTCGAGGTGATGCTGGGAAACCATTATAATAAATCTGCAAATCAGTGACACATGAACAATTGGCACTGATGAACAATTCATGCCCGACAACATTTGATTTCAACAATGTAAAAGTAAGGACTTGGAATTCACTTGTGTATTTAATGAATCACTATTTGTGAGGACTGCGATTGGCTGGCAACCAGTTCAGGGTGTACCCCGCCTCCTGCCCGATGATAGGCTCCAGCACGCCTGCGACCCTAGTGAGGAGAAGTGGCTCAGAAAATGGATGGATGGTTGGATGGATGGTATTTGTGAGGACACCTATAAATTGATCAAGGCGATCATTTATGCCGCCTATTGCCCTTACAATCTCCTCTTGTGACTCCAGCACAGCACGGGTGAGGACACAGCCAGTCGGGCGGGCAGCAACAGCCGGTTGTTGGAATATAATTGCGTAGGAGACGCTGGGGATGCCGGAGGAGATGCCAGGAACTGGGGATGAATCCTCTGCATCTGTGACACCTGTGATGCCAGCACTGAAAAAAAAGAATCCTTTGAATTTAATTTGAACCTTTACATCGGTTGCATATGAGTAAAATCAATTCATCCATCCATCCATTTTCTTTTTAATATATGTGCATATGGCCTAAAAAAAAGTACTTCAATGTAACAGAAAATATCGTCTGATATAGCCGATATATCACTGGTGGCCCCATTCATTCGTTCATCTTCCGTTCTGCTTATCCTCACTAGGGTTGTGGACATGCTGGAGCCTATCCCAGCCATCTTCGGGTGAGAGGCGGGGTACACCCTGAACTGGTCGCCAGCCAATTGCAGGGCCTGGTGGCACCAGTGATACAAAAGCATCTGTAGAAACCTTTCCATTCACCACAGGATGAAAAAGAAAAGTTTTCCTTTCTCCAAAGCTATAGGTTCCTTAGGAGTTAAATTCACTTACTCATCCTTGTCATTTAGTGCATGTTAATGTCTTAAACATGAAAATAATGGCAGGCTCCCTTGCCCTTTTCTTAATCCCCACTGATCTCATATTGCTATGGTTGCTGAGTTAGAGCCGAGCTCAGAAATTCGAGAGCTGAGGTCACAATCTTTGTTTTTCACATTGCAGCATCAAGTAGCTGTAAAACTTTGGGACACACTGAGTGTCTTGATGGTGGCCAGATAAACATTTGATTCTATTTGAACAAGTGAAGTGTTTGTATGCTTTTGTGTCTTTCTGCCAGAAGAGTTAACGACTGTTGTAAGTCGTCCAGGGCTGTGTCTTGATTTGTGCACAGTTGCTGCTGAGGGTGTCCATGTGTGTTCTCTCACTAGCTATTTTTTTCCCTATAAAAGCAATTTGCCCCATCCTTGAGCTCAGCAATGAGCAGATGCTTGCTTTGTAAATGATGATGCGAGGCGCCATAATAAAGAGTTGATAAACACAGAATTACTGCTGGGTTGTGGGCTTGCAGAGAGAAGGAGGGGAGTGGCTGAAGTGGTAAAATATTTTGAGAGAAAAAATCACTCAGATAAAGAGACAGATAAAATAAAACCTGGGAAAGTGTTACCTTTTATGTATTACGTAGTGTATGAACGTGCCTGAAAGCATCACAATAGGAGTGCAAGACAATCACAGAGCCAAACACATATTCATAACCTATTCCTTTTAATGAACATTCACTATTTCACTTCGATACCTAAATTATTAAATATAATATATTGCATGAGGCCTGATTTGAACCCGGGTCCTCAGAACTGTGCGGCAGATGTGTTAACCAGTCGGCCTACTGTGCCGCCCACTGGAGATTACTTGAGGAAATTTTTTTTTTAAAATAACATTTTAGAAAGCTGCTTAGAGTGCAAAACTGACAAAAGTATTAATTATTTTGACATTCTCCTCTTTAAAAAAATAAAGTATTGCTCAGTAACCTTTATCAAAGTGAAGCTATTGGTACAGGTATTGAAATGTTTTTATTAATACCCAACTATAGTCATGCATCACTTAACCCCCTTCCAGTGTACAAGCCAATCACAGGACCTAAGGTAATAATTTGTTCTCCTTCTTTGGATGGCCCATAGTAGGTTCCGTTACATGCGCCAGCAGTGACTGTTCGGCGTGCTTTATGAACTCAACTCTACCCCCCTATAGTGCACAGCAAAGCAGAACATTTACAAAGTATATCTTGTAGGCTGCGAATGCCGTTATACAGAGGGGAAATTCGCAAATAGCCGAGGCAACAGTCTGAACCATGATATCGTGGGGGATCATTGCACATCCAACATTCTGGACTTGATGCATTCACAACCACTAAGGTCGACACAACGCAGAGAGGTGGTAAAATACAGATTTGTAATTTTGGGACCAGTATGCTTCACAACAGTTGACAATGGAAAGTTAAACATTGGTACTGCCAACTTACACTGTACAGAACTGTACTAGTGAGGCAAAGTTAGAAAATGACAGCTTCTATATACTGTAATTTCTTCCCAGCCATATAGTGTTTTTTGCATTGTAAACCTCACAAAAAGGCCTATAGTTCTCACCTTCAAAATTTATGATCTTGAGCAACAGACTCTTCAGCAGTAGTTGCTGTTTGTTTCATGTCTTCCATGCTTGCATTTGAGACATCGCCATCTGGGTCTTGTGCATGTGTGCTGTTCAGATAGTGCCAACACATTTTTCCCTAGATATCCAAGCTGCATGCAGCCTCTGTTCACCCCAACAGGTCTACCCACACCAACATCGTTATACACTTTGTGAGGGGAGTTGTGGTAACTGTGACCCAAAAGTTGCTCTAGTAAAACAATACTTATTATAATAATACACTGGAGTGATACAGCATGGTTCAAGAGACAATAGCAGAGGTCATTAACTGGTGGACCGCAAGTAGTCCAGGTCCAGAACCGGAAGCTGTCCTTTACAAACACAGACCTAGACCCAAAAAAGAAGGGTTATGACTCAAAACCTAATGGGTCGCTTCTATTTTAAGCGGCACAGCCATTGTAGGCTTTATGGTCGCGGTTTAGTGGATGATGAAACGCTCAGACCAATTACATGCGAGTTAAGCCATCCCACATGACCTTACACAGCCAATCAAGTCTACATTTCAGGTGTTTAGAAAATGACGGCTATAGGGAGAGAAAATACACAACAAATCTCACTCTTCCAAAAAAATCAAATGGAATGGCCAGAGTTATTTTTGTTTATACTACCCACTCGGAGCACTTGTTACAGTAAAAGTGCACATGTAAAATGTTGTTAGGAGACAAAACATAAAGGTTTTGAACAAACATAGCCACTCAAAATCTGAAGTGAGATGACAGAAAATCCTAGCAGGACATGTTATAGCACAATTCTATCACTGAGCAAAGAAGAGGGTGAGTGGAATATAAGAGTGGAAGAAAATTAATTTCTATAACTGTTCAATTGTTAAGATGTGTTTAATAATGTAAATTGGTTGAGACTCGTGTCAAAATGTTAAACAGAGTGGAAACTCAAATGTTTCCTTTGTTTTATTTTTTTCTGAAGTTAAGCACATTACATGCAGACTTTATTTGAACACGTTCAATTTTTTCTTTTATTTACTTGCTTTTATTTTGAAATGCAGTTCTATTTTTGGTCAGTAAATGTGAGAACATTACACAGTTTAGCTCGTTTGATTAAAGAAAACGAGTGATCATTCAAAGCACATTTATTATATTTGTAATAGTATTCAAATCAAACTCTAAGGAGTTCCAGAAAAGCTCAATCATTCAACAAAACATAGCAATAAAGAATATAATGAGATGGTCCCTGTTCAGTCATCAGATATATTATCAAAAAAAATTACATTTCACAATTTCTACCAGTGTATGTATATACAGAATAGTACAAATCGTACTGAACATACAGTATATGCTCAGTTCTGTATTACATAACAATTAAAAAAAAGCCTAAATGTTTTTGAATTTGATTTGATTGAGGTATTGATTACATACATGTAAATACGAAGACTAGGTTATTTAAATATATATCACAATAGATAGACAATGTGATCTACCGTAACTTTGCTCCAATACAATTTCTTGAACTGCAAATCTTAATTTAAATACCATGCACTAAATAATGTGTAACAGTATTTCATCCTATACTAATAATGCAATTGTAGAACAACAATGAATAATTTTTCTCAATAAAGATTTGTTGACAGATTTCCTCCTAGTGTTGACTGTGGCACAAAGAAATGCAGATGTAGGAAAAGACAGACAACAATTAAAGAAGCTGTAGCCATAAAAGTAATTAGTCAAGCACAAGTCATACTTTTAACTTTAAATAAGAAAAAGGACAAGATGTTATACTATGTTTTAAAAGCCTCTATAATAATTAAAATTCTTCATGATAACAACATTCTCTATGTTAGATGGACAGTATGTTCTGCTCTAAAAACATCTCTGTTCCATCATCTTTGTCATCAGTCATCTGATGCCACTGGTGTGACATGAATACACTCGTTTATTGGGAAAAAATAGTTTGACTTAATTAGTTGATCGCAATACCGTCATATTGCCTGTCTGCAGTTACGGTAGTTCCTTTTAGTTCATCCAATCGGATCAATTTGACAAGGTGGACCACTGATAAGGTGAAGACAACATGGAGAAGGTGAAAACAAAAGAGAAAATACAGGCATGAAAGCGAATACGACATAATGGACAGTATTTTAGTGAAGGTTGAATTTGTGTTCTGCTCAAGTTATTCTCATAGTTAAGCCTCAGTCAGGACAAGATAAATACATTTATATGCAAATAAGATAATGGGCACCTTTCGTCAATGTTTACTTCAGTTTGACAAGAAACAAAAAAGAAAATGATCAGGCACAAGCGTAAATCACATCTAAATCTGTGGCTACATCAAGCTGGTGATTTAAAATGCTGCGTGTTGCAATTTTATGAGTGAATTTTCTTTTGCTTAATTTATATCTGCCGCAATCAGACTCATTTAAGGGAATATTTTACACACAAGTCAGTAGTGTGCCATTACTGCACTGTTCTGTGCATGCAAAATGTAAAAATAAATCAAACAAAATTCTACAGCCTAGGTTATACTGTGTTGTCTTTCACAAGTGATTGAGGAATTTATGCAAAACGGCTTCAGGTTTTGAATACAGAAACCAAAAGTTTTGACGAATAGATTAATTGTACATTTCATTTTGTGTAACTCATGAACAAGAAACATAAACATTTATGTCCGTGTCACATCGGCATCTATGAAAGCCCTCTTAATTAATATATTTTTTTTACATATATTACTTACATACAGTAATATGGGGAATTGACTTTACAGTAATTGCTGTACACAAACACTGTATGTGGGCATCTGCATTGTCCACACATCCATTCGGCTATCTATTTTCTGTAGCGCTTATCCTCACTAGGGTCGCGGGCGTGCTGGAGCTCATCCCAGCTATCTTTGGGCGAGAGGCAGTGTACACCCTGAACTGGTCGCCAGCCAATCACATATAAACAAACAACCATTCACACTCAAGGGTGAATTTATAGGATTGAATAAGATTTTTTTTTTCCAGCTTCATAATTTCTGAAAATGTGTCTGTAAGCAAAAAAAACTTTCGGCACCTGCAGACATTAAACATAACCCAATGACTTCCCACATGGCTATGGACATGACCAGAGGTGGGTAGAGTAGCCAAATATTGTACTGTACTGTATTGTATTGTATTAAAGATTTTTCCTACTTTTCAAAAGTCTGGAGCCTTTCTTTAAATGCTAGTTTGTCAACATGGTCACTGGCTACATCTCATACAATAGTAAGTAACACTATACTGTATATAATGTGAGAACACTTCACCATATACTCTGTCACATTTGTATTTGCATTTTTGGGCAAAGGGTTCCATAATTGCAAACTGACGGGAAACAGGAAATGTGACATCATGTATTTTGTTGCCAGTTTAAGAAATTTGGTGTGATGGCTGTGTTTAAAATGGATTTTGTCACTTTGAGGCTTTGTAAAGCGCTTTGGGCACTGTGATAGTGAAGATAAAGCACTATATGAGTGCAGACCATTTACCATTTAATACATGCATGTCACTTCCAGCAAGTTGTCAACTATAGTTTAGCTAAAAATTAGGTTATTATTACACGTATTGAGCACTCCCCAAACATCCCCGAAGCTCAAGGCACCGGGTTGCGGTTACTCTATCCACCGCTAGGGCTACCGGACGTGACGTTGCAATTGAACAACACAGTGCGCAATACTCTATACGCAATGGCGAGCAACGTGTTGGAATATGAGGAGGAGGAGGATTTCGACGTGCAGGAGCACCCAACTGAACTTGGCATCGTCGATCAGGAGGTCGGAACCTGAAAAGATTCACGATTCAGATTATTTTAGGGTGGTGGGTCAAAAAAGTTTGCATGGTTTATATAAAGGGTGTCCAAATTATGAACATCCATTGCCTTAGCAGCCCACAGCATAGACTAAAATGAACATTTGACTCGAGGTTCTTTATAACCAGTATCAATATCAAACCTATGAACTAAAAGGGAATGTGTGTGGAACTGACCTAGTTGATGACCCACATAGAAGCAAATGAAAGTGAATAATAATATTTTTAAAAGACAGTTGGCGGCGATGTTTTTCGCCAATTAATATAATACTGTACGTTGTAGGGACATATTACGGCCAGCTGTCACCGGGCCGTTGCCGGGCCATTGGGGTGCTGGACTTACTACAGTCTCTGGAGTGAGTCAGAGAGGGAAAAAGTGCTTAAGTTCATGGGAGAAAGCGTGCAGCATGTTCGCAGGGCCATATTTGACAGGGAATGCCCACATTTTAGGGTTGCTCCATGCAGTGTGCGAGGGTGTATAAATGACACATTTGAGTGGATGGGGGAATATGCACAGCCAGAGAAGCACACAAATGTGTGCCTTTTCTGATTTACACACATGGGAGAATATGGCCCTCAGTGAACGTGTTACACAGTAAATGTACACCTCCAGGCTGAATCATCAACTGAATGACAAAGCAATGAATGATTCAGTGAACAAATTTGTTGAATACATATTTTAAATAAACTGATTCGAGTAATTCAGTCCAGTCAAAACAGTCGAACTGATGTTCCCATCATTACTATTCATTGAGAGTACATAAATCATTTGGTTGGAGTGATCCTTTTAAACTTCACCAGCAAAAGATCAAATTAAGGGTAGCATAATTTTTGACCAGGCCAGTTGGATTAGCTTGATTATTGATTTGATTCTGCTGGACCACATATAATATTATGTTCATGAGTAATTGTAATAAACACTAGTTTTTATTTTTTAAACAGAAGGATCCCAACAATGTTCCCTATGTTTTTTCATATTTCTGCGTGCTCATGTCCTAAGTCAGTTGGTGAGCTGGACACTATTTTTTTCTCACATCTTTATGTCAGGCTGCTTACATTATTAGGTCCCAAAGGGAAATGTTTGTAACATCACTCACTTAGTATGTATGCACGTGTGTGTGTGTGTGTAGTTTCGATAGGCAGGAATTCAAAAGTGTATAAGTACACCAGCAGCACAGTAATCTGGAAGAGGGCCATCATTCTTACTGCAGCCTGTGTCATCAGTTCCCGTGACAACAGAGGGAATGATGCGGTCGATACATATGAAACAGGGTGTGATGCATAAACATGGAGGCTGCAGGAAGAGGAGGGTGAAGGCAGTGCTGGGGCGAGGTTATATGAAAAGTGTGTGTGTGTGTGTGTGTGTGTGTGTGCGTTTACGTGTGTACATTCTTACCTGTACCAGACTGTATTTTTGTTTATTATTCATAAGCCCCCCAGAGTGCTGTCACTGGCCCCTCCCACTGATATGAGAGTTTGTGTTTGTGTGTGTGTGTGTGTGTGTGTGTGTGTGTGTATAAGAGAGAAAGAGTGTGTGCGTACGTGCGTGCGTGGGTGTTTGTGTGATAGATGGTGACAGCTAGATCAGGATTAAGATCAAACACAGCTCAACGTCATACTCTGCCAGGTCCACTGGACATGTTTGCCCACAGACACTCACACACCCCATCACTGCCATTTTAATGTTTTATCATATTTTGTTTTATCTTGCATAAATAAGAAAAGTATGAAAATGTAAAAAACAAAAACTGATTATGCAAAGTTCACAAATTTATGAGTCCACTGGTCTTATTTATTGATGTCACTTTTAATTTAAATGAGCAATCGATGTTTTAACATTTTGAACAGGAATGCAGAATTTCAAACAGAATTCCCCTTTTTTGTACCAGAATTTGAGATGGCTCACTGGGCTTCTCTATTCAATTTGATTTTCTACAGGCAGGTTTATGAACCACAATGTCAAGATCAGGGTTCGTTGTGGTGCAGTGCAGGCAAAAGGCAGGCAGCAGCGACAGGGAACAAGGCAAGGCAGGAATGCAGGGTATTCTCAAAAAGATTTACCCCCCCCCCCAAAAAAAAAGAAAACAGGCAAACAAAGATACTGAGTAGCCGAGATAAAAATATCCAAATGCCAAAACTGAGAAACAAAGTGGCCAAACACAGTGTAGAGACTCACCACCACAGACGACAGGACCAGGTAGCGACAAAGACAAGCAGACCGGCGCACACAGGAACAACAAACTCCAGTTCAGGAGGCTCTGTGCCAACTAATTTTGGTCCCTGTAGAGATCAAATGAAGGTGTTTGAGATGAATACCAACCTCCACTTTAGTTCAAAAAACCATTTCATGCATTTTTGGTTAAACTTTACTCATTTTATAATCAAATATAAAGAGCTATGGTTTGTCACAATCAAACTGAGATCCTACTGAAACCCCTATTAATTTACTGTATATTAAAATATAAGGCGGCACGGTGGGCGACTGGTTAGAGCGTCAGCCTCACAGTTCTGAGGACCCGGGTTCAATCCCTGGCCCCGCCTGTGTGGAGTTTGCATGTTCTCCCCGTGCCTGCGTGGGTTTTCTCCGGGCACTCCGGTTTCCTCCCACATCCCAAAAACATGCATGAATTGGAGACTCTAAATTGCCCGTAGGCATGACTGTGAGTGCGAATGGTTGTTTGTTCCTATGTGCCCTGCGATTGGCTGGCAACCAGTTTAGGGTGTACCCCGCCTCCTGCCCGATGACAGCTGGGATAGGCTCCAGCACGCACGCGACCCTAGTGAGGAGAAGCGGCTCGGAAAATGGATGGATGGATATTAAAATATAATTGTATGGTGATACCCTGCACGTATTGAATGAGATGTGTTGTTCCAGAACAAATCCATTCAGATGTGTTAAAACTAATTTTCTTAAACACATGGCAGAAAATGCACAATTTGCCGCCATACTTTTTTTCATTTCACAAAAAAGGTAGGTCCCCACTGACAAGAATATAGCATTGTAAGACCAAAACACATCAACAATCATAACAATACCATAGTAATTGACATGATGTAATGATGACATAATGAGCCCTCTCCTTCAACCCCCTTAAGGGATCCAGATCCCTCAAAACAAAAGCGTAGAAGGGGCCGTGTCCTATTCTTTCTGGAAGCTGACCAGAACAATGAGAGGAAGAGGCCAATTAGGATCAGTCTGGTGTCAGACAGGCCAGTCATGAGGACGGCTTGCAGGATGTACACAACAGGGTAGGAAGGTGGGCAGAAAATCCAAAGCAGGGTTGGAAGGCGGAGGCAGGACGTGTGTCACTGCAAGGCGGCCAGGTGACTGGTGCGACGGTTTCGCTCACCTCATCGGAATGTGAATATGTGAGTTCCAGGCGCCCTTTCTGTATTGTAGCCATGGCCAGCTGCAGAGCCGTCCTTGAGCAGCCACTGAGCTGGTAGAGGTACAGGGGGGGTGGAATGCCGCATAGCTGGAACTTAGCCCTTGAGCTGCCGCGGAGCCGAAACTAAGGCCTTGAACTGCCACAGAGATGGAATTGGGTCTGCATCAGTCTGATCAGCTTGACGCCATAAAGGTTCAGGGACACCAGAAACAAGGGCAGGCACGAGAGAAGGTAAGCCAACATTAACGGGTGAGCAGACTTGCACCATGAGAGGTAAAGTGACAGGCATGGAATGAGATAAGAAACAGGTTTGGAACAACATGACAAGACATTCAAGGAACAAGGTGATGGAAACAAGGGCAAAAGAGTGACAGTCACCTTTACTTGGGTGCCTCCATTGGCCACTACGCAATGGTTCAAAATAATTGGTTAAAACGGGTATCCAAGTAAAGGTCAGAGGGGGAAAACATGGGCAAGGGCAAAATGCAGCAGAAATGGAGAGGGACAAAACAATCCACAAGGGGAGAAACAGGAGAAATCCAAGTCTGAGTCGTCATCTGGAAGGAGGTTATATAATTTGGGGCTTTAATCTTCAAAATCGGAATAATCACTCTTGTAAAATGTGTCGAGCAGAATGTAACACGGATGGGCAGAGAGAAAAACTATCACAAGGATGACATGTAGAATAGAGAGGAAATGACAAGAGACCTTACTGGCTGAGGAGTGGTTTGCTTGGCAGTCTGATGGTGAAGGCGAGCAGAGCGACGGCATGCAGGCTGATGCCGTGTTTCCCGCTGGGTCTTTGTTGCTCTGGTCATTCTGTCACAATAGGCGTTTTTCGTGGTGGAGTGTAGGCATAGGGCAGGCAGACCTAAGCGCAGGGGACCAGGCAAGGCAAGAAGTGCAAGGTTTTCTCCCCATAATATTTATTACAAAAACGTTAAACAAAGGTACTGTGTAGCAAGGCTGGGAAAAAAATAAAAATAAATCATAATTAACAAAAACTGCAATCTGGGCAACACCCATCATCCTCTACACCAGACTTTCATTAGGCAGAGGAGAATGTTCAGCAGCAGGCTTTTAGTACAAACTGCTCCACAAATCATCTCAAAAACTCTTTTGTCCCTCTGGCCATATAGATTCACAACTCAGCCATACCTGGCTGTGAGGGGTTATGATCACAGTTACTTTGTTAGGCCTTGTAAAGAGATTTATTTTCTTTATTTTTGCACTTTAAAAATACAGTACTATCTGCACTTTTCAACATTTAACAACATTATAAGCATAATGTTTAACGGTGAGGTGTTCCGGGCACGTCCCATCGGCAGTAGGCTTAAGAAACTGTCTTTCGGTTGGCCTGGGAATGTCTTGGAATCCCCTTAGACCAGAGATGGGCAAACTATGGCCCGCGGGCCACATCCGGCCCGTTGAACATTTCAATCCAGCCCGCCAAAGAGTGGTACAGAATTGCCCAAATCATATCGAAATTACGACTGCATTCATTTGACCTTGTCCTGTTATGCCGAGTGCTTCCACCAGGTTGTCCTGTAATGCCCAGTGATTCCACCAGGTAGCGGAGTAGGTACAGTGATACATTGACTTGACTTTGGCTGTTTTGTTTTTACTCTGCTACTGCTCTGAAACCTTCTTCAACCATGAGTGGACCAAAGAAAAGAAAAGTCGACAGTGAATGCCAAGACTTTAATATAGAATGGACTAATAAATACTTTTTCACTGAAGTGCGGTCAAAGGGTGTATGTGTAATTTGTTAAGAAACCATTGCGGTTTTAGAGGAATATAACATCAGCTGTCACTTTTCTACCAAGCATGCTGATTATGCTAACAGCCAATCAACGCAGGAACTGATGTCTACAGCTCAGCGGTTAAAATCAAGCATGCAGGCTCAGCAAAACACCTTTATCTGACAAACTGCCATCCAAGATTCAGTCACACAAGAGCCCCGTTTCACCACGGGAGCTGCAGATGGAACTGATTGATTTCCAATGTGATACTGTCTTAAAAGAGTTCAACTCTCACACTGGATGAGTTTTATGCTTCATTAAGCGCAGACAAATTTCCAAAAATCCGGAAGATGGCACAGAGGATGCTTGTGGTGTTTGGCTCAAAAGGTGATCAACAAAACAACACTGTTCCATTAAAAGTAAATCTAAGTATTAAGACTACAATACCTTTTTTAAATTTTATTTTTATTCTTTTATTTTTTATAGGTAAGCACTGGTCTTGGCTTGGCCCGCCTGTCAAATTTTAAAAGTCAATGTGGCCCCCGAGCCAAAAAGTTTGCCCACCCCTGGCCTAAAAGAACTGGACGAAGTGGCTGGGGAGAGGGGAAGTCTGGGCTTCCCTGCTTAAGCTGCTGCCCCCGAACACTCACCCTGCATAAATGAAAGAAAATGGATGGATGGATGGATGGAACAACTATTTTTATTTTCTGACCTGGAATCTTTTTTTCATACTTTCTGTAAAGCTGGAATCTATCTATCTATCTATCTATCTATCTATCTATCTATCTATCTATCTATCTATCTATCTATCTATCTATCTATCTATCTATCTATCTATCTATCTATCTATCTATCTATCTATCTATCTATCTATCTATCTATCTATCTATCTATCTATCTATCTATCTATCTATCTATCTATCTATCTATCTATCTATCTATCTATCTATCTATCTATCTATCTATCCAATGACACTGTTCCCTCATGGTGCATCATTTTAACTGATGGCACTTTCAAGATCATTTTGCAGAAAATTACTTTTTCTGCATGTCAACTAACAGATCAAATCAACTTCACAACATCTATCAAAATGATTTTTTTTTCCGGCGGCGTAGTGGATGACAGGTTAGCACATCTGCCTCACAGTTGTGAGGACTGGGGTTCAAATCCCGGCCCCGCCTGTGTGGAGTTTGCATGTTCTCCCCGTGCCTGCGTGGGTTTTCTCCGGGTACTCCGGTTTCCCCCCACATCCCAAAAACATTCATGGGAGGTTAATTGAAGACTCTAAATTACCCGTAGGTGTGAATGTGAGTGCGAATGGTTGTTTGTTTATATGTGCCCTGCGATTGGCTGGCGACCAGTTCAGGGTGTATCCCGCCTCTCGCCCGAACATAGCTGGGATAGGCTCCAGTACGCCGGCGACCCTTGTGAGGATAAAGCGGTACAAAAAAATGGATGGATACTATAAGCGTGTGCTCTGTATTTACAGGTGGATGCCGGGGATGATATAGGATCTTTATTTTTTTCCATATAGATTGACTCCCACCATTCCTCTGCCAACCACAAGTACACACACACACACACACACAAACACACACACACAGAGTCAGTGCTCAGGGAGTGAGGGCAACTATGCTCTCTGAGTTCCCCACACAGCATTCCAAAGTGAGATGTTTTCAATGCACACATTATAGAAGGGTTGTATAGGGTCAAGTTCAATGCCAAGGAAAAAGAGCGGCTACTCTTGAGGGGAGCACGAGACAAACACCCAACCAAAACACGCATGCATGCACTCACGCGCACACACACACACACACACACACACACACACACACACACCGCAATGCAATAGGAACAGCATCAATTACGACCTGCCAAGCTCAGGATGTTGTGTAAATACTCTAAAATTAGCTACATTTGAACTGAAGAAGAGATAGTGGAAACAAAAAGATGTGAGCAAATGGAGGGATGGCATAGGTTGGATAGGGTGCTGTTTGGGTGACGAGGGGAAACTATCTGGGAAGTAAACATGTTTGGGAGGGGCATGTAATGATGTCGTTAGTATGCATCACAGCCCATGTCTTATTCGCTCTCTGTTTCTCTCTGTTCTATTTGTCACTCTATCTCCATCATGTTTTTTCCCCCTATGCATGCCTTGCCTCCCCCTCTGTGAGTTGTTGACTTTATTCTGGGGAAGAGACTGTGTCTGAGTGACAAGTGTGGTCTAGCAGTTGTGTGGATAGCAACAAACCTGACTTTATTGTACCAAATGATTTACTGTATGTTTGTGATCCTGAATGACTACATTCATGGCTACATTAGGTGCCTTGGAGTTAGTTTTGTCATGTATTCTGTAGTGGTGAGTGTTTTGTTTATTAGTGTTTCTTTGTGACTCTGATTTTTGATTTTCTGGGACCTTGTTAATTTAGCATTTAGATTTTTCATGATCCTTGTTTGTCATTTTTGTTTTTCTAAATAAATACTTTTTGGATCCTCCCTGCGTCCCTGCACTTGGGTCTACCGCCTTTTGCCACCAACTCTACTACGTGAAGGTGTGAGTTCTGACACTGAAATTGAATACAAATATATTTGAGGGTGATATATGGGTACAGTGATGGCTGAAAACCTGTTCTACACTAAGTTCAGCATTTATTGAATAGAATAGAATCACTATATTGCAGAAAATTTCTCAACAAAGACAAAAACAGCGTTTCAGGTAATGAATAAATGATTCAACCAGCACCAGCTATCTCTAGCTGTCTCTGTCTCACCTCTGGTATGGGCCCTCTGTTGGTGACTAACCATGCTGCTTTTGAGACTCACAGTAATTACAGTAGAAGTTTTGAGCATTTCTTATAAATGGAGAATATGTGTTATTGACAAATATTTGAATGTATGAGGAGTCTTTTTCGTGATCATGTAATCACAAAAGCATCAAACAGTCAATTGCACAGGTTTAACGAAGGTGAAACACATTTTTTACCTTCAAAATATACCCCGATAAACTTGGGAAAATGTACTAGAGCAGGTGTGTCAAACAAATCTTTGTCACGGGCCACATTGTAGTCACGGTTCCCCTCATAGGGCCGTTGACTGTGAAACCATATAAATGTTTAGTCACCTCATAATATTATTACATACACACAACAAATTGATGGATACCTAGTTTTGAAATCAGAAGTCAAGGATAATAGTTTGTTCAACAATTGTTCAAGTTACTGTAAACAGAAAATGCTTGCAATGTCTCAACGATACTATTTATTGTTATTATTTTATGAGAATTTGAGCAACAATCATGGAAGTTGACACAGATGATTTGCTTTCGCGGGCCACATGAAATTACTTGGTGGGCCAGATTTGGCCCCCGGGCCTTGAGTTTGATAGCTGCGTACTAGCGGGATAGTATGAGTCGAGATGGGTTTTCCCCCCCAGTTTTTACATATTTTATATATATATATATATATATATATATACATATATATATATATATATATATATATATATATTTTTTTTTTACACATTTTATATTTTAGTTTCTAGATAATTGAGTGAGACTATCTTTTAATTGTATCTCCATAAAACAACACAACCAAGGTGGCAAACTTGTTTCAAACTTAGTACATTCAATCAAATAAAAAAATAAATCTTTCCCCACCCCTTTCTGTTGCTCGTTAATTTTGATCACCAGTCCCCTCCCTGAGATCTGCAACATTGAAGCCCTGGAAATGGGACTATGGGGGATAAAAGAAAACCATAATTTTGTCGCGGGATTAATTTGGAGACATGAGCCATGCCAAATGAAATCCCTGTCAAAACCTCTACTGATTCTTTTCATCGCCTGCAGATCCCTGAGAAATCTGTTCCCCACGGCGTTTATGATTTGACAGTCCAGTAGTTTTGGACTTAGTTCCCCCCTGATACCTCTGACATGTTGACATTAAGTGGTTTCCAAGACAGGCAGCGTCCCCATTTCAATCACCATTAAGCAGAGGATATTTGGCGTCAGTGTGCACAGAAAGCGCCGTCAAAAGTCGACATTTCACACAGATACAATGGCGACCAAACAACTGCGAATTCATTAGAGAAGCAGGCATTTCAAGGGAGTGTGGGTTGGTAAATACAGTCCACATGTGACCTTTCGCTTTATGAAAAAAAGTGGGACTGATTGTATACCTGTGTCCTTGTCGAACATCCTTTTTTTCCACAGCAGCCCTGTCATGTGGAAGAACTTGTTACTTTTTCATTTCTTTTTGCCTTGACATAAGACAGACCGCCCAACTGAAAAAAATTTGACATTTTTAATACAAAATGGCCCTTCTGTACATCAGTGAGGCGGATTTAATTATTCTATGAAGTTAGTTAGCAAGACTGCACTCATAAACAAGAAGCATGATCTCACAAAATAATCGCATTGAATGAGAAAGGAACTCAATTTACTAAAAAAAAGAAAACATTTCCCAGTTACTTAAACAATAGTTTTACCAAAAAGTATTTATTTTTTAAATATGTCCCTAATGTCTTTAAAAGAGAATCAAAATGGATTGTGCCAAAATGTATGACATAACCTGTTTTCAAAATTGCTACACAATTTTCATGACTTCATTTGCCATTAATAAGTAAATAAATACAATTAAATATAGCTCGACCAATAATGGAATATCACACATCATATATCATGTTTGGTAAAATAAATAGGAGCAATACAAAAAATTTGGAAAAAACAAAAACAAAAAAAATAGTAGTTTAGTTTAATGAGTACGACTGACGTTATGAAGTAATTAGGAAATATGTTATTGACTTTGAAGATCTCAAGACAAAATGGATTCTGAACGTGTCTTTTTTCATACAAAAAAAAAGAAGAAACAGTTCCAACAATACTGTTTGGAAATATCAGAATCAGAATCAGAATCATTTTTATTTGCCAAGTATGTCCAAAAACACACAAGGAATTTGTCTCCGGTAGTTGGAGCCGCTCTAGTATGACAACAGACAGTCAATTTACAGAACACTTTGGAGACAGAAAGACATTGACAAAAAAAAAAAAAAACAGTCACTGAGCAGTAAAGGGTTGCTAGTTATCTGGTAATGCCAGTACATTTTTTTTTTTGACAATTGTGCAAAAAAAAGTCCTCCAGCACTTAGAGCAGTTCGAATGACTAATATTGCAATAGTCCGGTGCAATGACCATTGTGCAAAGGGCGCTGAGACCTCAAGGAGTGTATGCGGTTTAAAGTGACGAGTAGTGCGATAATCTGGGACAATGTTGGTTGTGCAAATGTTACAGATACTCCTCAATCAGTGTGCAAATGGAGCAGATGCTACTCTGGCATGAGTGGCCAGTATATGCAAATAGTGCAGCATGGCGAGACAACTACTACTATATGATGTGGTATTGTACCTCAGTGCTATGGTATATGTCCCATTACCTAATACATGTTTTATTAACAATATAAGAATTGAAAAATGTGGCCTTTGCAATTGACTAGCAACCAGTCCACAGTGTACCAATCCTCAACCAAGTGTGTCAGGTCCGCTCAGATAGGCTCCAGCTCACAGAACAATATAGAAGATGGATGGACGGTAGGAAAATGACACCTGATATCTTTTTATGTTGAGATACAAAAGAATAGGCATGATTCTCTGACTACCTGCAAACCCAAGCTAACACAAACACACACACACACAACAACCAAGACTGTAAATTTCATATCTTCTGGTTTTTCCTGTGTACAACACAGCTTTGGTCTATCCACCTTAAATCCAACCAACCAACCAACCAAACAAACAATATATTCCCTCTCATCTGAGGCTTTGCTACCATCCACTGAGCTCAATTTAAGCAAACTTCCAATGTGGGATCCAGGATTCAATTTGAGACTGATAGAAACAGATTTAACAAGTAGACAGGGAAGCTGTCGCTCGTGAGGGCAATGGTTTCAGCTTGATTGCTATGTGTGGATTTGGTTTGGAACATTTTAGATTTATTGTACTATGGGTGATGGAAATCCAACTCTGCTTTGGTGCTCGTTCTAAGTGAGGTGAAGCAGAGAAAGTTGGATGTTGAAAAAGTACATGTACATTCAGATTAAAGTCTTTGGAAAAGAGATTTTTTTATTTTAATTTTTTTTTTAAAGAAAGGGAATAAGGTTAGTTGCTTTACTCTGTCTACTCTACTTCTACAATTTCCGCAGTTAGCAATCCTGCTTTCTGCAATATCAGAATAGCATTTTTCCTGAAATGCTGTCTTCTTAGCCATCGCAAAATGTACATCCAGCCCTCCTCACATACCCTCCCTAAATACAGATTATACAGATTTGCCTGTCAAGAGTGCTCTACTGCCACAAGACAAGATGGCAACTTTTGTCTGATTTAACTTTTAAAAACACTTTCAAACCTGCTGCATTTCATTACAGAAGAAGATTGTGAAGGTCAAGACAAGATTACATACAGGAGAAGCACATCCCACAAACACACTGCAGCATACAGATGACATATAGCCTATGTTTTTGATTGTGAAGACCAAGTTTCCTGCCGGACATTTTTTGTTCTGAGAGTGCACACCCTGTCCATTGGCAGAGTTGGATGGGTGAAGGGGGCTGTCACATTTGAAATGATAAATAGAATCTTCCTACAACGAGGGAGTGTCATTGAAGTCTTTGTTTGCCCCTCAATGGCTCAGAGGTGTCTCTGAACTTGAGGGCCGACACAGAATAGAAATGACCATGTAACCTATTTTGAGGTCACCTAATGATGGAAGATGTATTCATATATTTCCTCCATCGGATTAGTTTGTGCAATAGGCTTTCCTTTGAAAACCAAGGTTATGTGTTTTTTTTCTTTTTCTTTTTTTTTTCTTTTTTGGGGGGGTTCCAACCATCCCTTTGCATTGAAGTTTGTTTTGTACTCAGAAACCGGGCTTTACTACTATACAGGTACTGCTCTCCGTCTTTCTAGAAATGTAATTTTCCAACAAGTTTAGCTGTAACGAATGTAATAGACAAGACAAATGCAGACCAGTCAGACAATGCCCTTCCAACTTCCCAGTGCATATGTCTAATGCACCTGTACCAGCATGGCTTGTATTTGAGACCAGGTCCATCCCCAGGGTGGCATGGTTTGTCCAGACACGCTGCAGCCGAGTTGCCTCAAGCAATTTTTTTCCTCCATTTTTTTCCTCACCTGTATTAAACACTCTCACACACCACACCCCACCCCCAATGATCATGCCAGCCCCAATGTCCTGCCTGCCATTGTCCCCACCACCCCTACCACCCGCCGCCTCTCACCATCACAGACAGATTTCCCCAGGTTTTCAAGGCTCATCCTGGCTGGACCCCCTGGTTGGACTCACAGCAGGACTCCCTCCAGCCCGTCAAAGAAGTAATTCACACTCTGACTCATTTGAGTTATTTACTCTATTACCACCCTGGCTGGCCCATTCCCCATTGCTACCCACTGAGACTGGGAGCTCTGGATGGGTACCTAGGCTTTTTAGTAGGGCTGGCAATGCCCTCCAACTCCCCTGCTCTTTGCTGTCTTTCACCACATTATAATGGTTCTGATGGGCGTTGCCACCTCAATCTGCAGCTGACACAGATTTTGGATGGTCGGGGACAGGATGAGTGCGCAGAGCGGACAGTTTTCTTTGAGTGCAGAGGTGTGGATGGCACACCGATGTGTGTGTATGCGTAAGCCTGAATGTGTGTCAATGTTCGGCACATCCCCATCGGTTCTCTCCCGTAAGTCATTATCACACCCAAAGCCTGTGCTTCTCTCAGATGACTTGATAGATTTACATGAGTCTGTCTAGGGATCTGTGAAAAAGGCAGAGTCCAGTGAAGAGATGAGAGAGGGGGATCTGTGCTACCATCCCCTCAAAATAAGGAGAGGGATGACAAAGTCACACCTCAATAAAAGATGTCCTTTTTTTAGGAGAGGAGGAATAGCACTCCGCATACATCACACAATAGGTACGAGTATCTCTTCCATTGTAAAAATGAAATAGTATTTTCATCAAAGATTCTCTTCAGCTCATATGCAAGAGTAAAAATGAGGAATTTAGCTTCTTTATCTAATTTCAATCATAAATCATGTTCATTCACATATTTCTATTCACTTTTATTCTGCCTGTGAATAATTTACTTTTAATTAGTTTGCTTCCATACATTGTCTTCAGGGGCTCGCAGGGGCTCCGAAACAAAGCATGGAGGTAGTTCGTGATTTGAGGTGCTTATACTAACACAATTTAGGCCACAGGATTTTGAGTCGCTGCTCTTAGGTGTTATTGACTCTTTAGTTCAATGGTAGTTAAATCTTAATTTGGGCTCCCCAACGATGAATTAGGCAATAGAGTGGTACTTTGACTTGCGAGTTTAATTTTGTCCATGACCAAGCAAGAATTTTTATTTTAATTGTAATAATTGTAAAATCAGTTATCCCCTTTGAAATGAACTGAAAGGACATTAATCCATTCAGCTTCCAAAAAACACCACCATTTTTTGTTACGTTTTTAAAAGAGGAAAATAGTCTGTATTGTAAAATATAAATGTAAATCACAGTGACCCATAAAAGAGAATGTAAAGGAGTAAACTGATTTTATAGGGGTAATGAAGCAAAAAGTCACACTCACAAACACACGTGTGTTGAAGTGAAGTGCCTTTAAGGGAAGTGGCCTAGAACATGTACGTCAAACTCAGGCCCGGGGGCCAAATTTGGCCCACGATGTAATTATATTTGGCCCGCAAGACCATATCAAATGTGTATTAGAGCTGGCCCGCCAGTATATAGCACATGCGCCACTAATATTACAAATCCCAGAATGGTTTGCTAGTGTGTTGGCCCATCAGTCTAGACCGGCGAGTGACCCTTCCCTTTCTGTTGCTACCAGTCTCCTCGAGCAAATTTACACTTCCCCTTCCCAAAAATGGCCAAACGAAAGATGGAAAACAGTTAACTTCCAAGACAGGTGGAAGGCAGACTATCTGTTCACTAAAGTAAAAGACAGACCTTTTTGTCGTGTCCGAAGAATATAACATAATTGAATTAATGTATTTTTTAATGCCCTTTATCAACTCCTAGGCAGGGACTGTTAATAGTTTAAAGTTTGGCTTTTTATTGAAGGATATCTTATTTTTTTGGGGTTGTTTTGTTGTTGGGCTTTGAAAAAAGATTGACATCAAAAAGAAAGGTAGTTGGAGATAGATAAATAGAAGAGAGAGAGAGAGAGACAGAAGAATTCATGTTATCGATTTAAATACAAAACAACAAACAAATACCACTGATGACTTTATCGCAAATTTGATTTCTCATGTGTTTATAATATGAAAGTTTGTTTATTCCAGATTCAGTGTTTAAGCAAAATGTTTGTTGTCATAAGAATGCTACATTTCTGCAGAAAAGGGAAACATGCACATCGCTGTGATTTTTCATTAAATATTTAGTTTGGCCCACGACGTTGTCCCAATTTTTTATTTTGGCCCATCGTGAATTTGAGTTTGATACCGCTGGCCTAAAGAGTGACATCTGGGGATTTCCTCAGACACGTTACAAAATATTGTACAAAGTTTTCCTGTGTCCATGGTGACGGTCAAATATTTCGCTTATCACAAACTTCAAAACAAGAAAGTGTAAATGAAGCCAGTTACATATTTACAGGAGCTACAGTATTTACAGTTTGTAGATCATGATGTGTTATTGTAATTGGTGACATTGCATGAGACTCCCAAGGTCTCTAATATTGTCATTAGATTGTGGAAATGTACCGGAAGTGCACATGTATGTCGCCGTCGCAAACGTTAAAAATACCTATTGCAAGATCTCCATCATGAGCAAAGCAAAAACATACACATTCGCCGAAGACTCACCATAACTTCCGTTAACATCCCAGGCTAAACTTAGCCCCTCCTCGACATACAAAGTTCTCATTCGCTAAGTTGCGATCTATCACTTTAATATACTTCTCCATTTCATTCTTTCCTTTCATCCAGTGCTTTGGTGCCATCTTGTGGCATTTAAGGGTGGCATAGAATGAGCATAGAAATCTTGAAAGGCTAGTTTTTCAGCAAATAATATTTATTTTGATACTGTGCAAAAGCACAAATACAGTACATGGGGTTCACATTGTATTCAACTTAATTGTTTTATTATACCAGTATGTAGAAGTTCTTTAAAACTAAATGTTGCTTTGTTTTGTTTTTTTTTTAACAACTGAAAAACAGCAAGGTAAATTATTATTTATTCATTAAGATGTGAAATTATCATAATTTACTTGAATATCTCAACAGCAACAAAAAAATCATAGTGGTTAAATGCAGATTACTTTCTGACTCTCAGAATTGGCTCAAATTTGGCTATGTATTTTCCCATCACATGATTGGATTGGGACATCCCTAGTGTATTAATTTGAAATTCCATAATTCCTCTTCAAAATGGAAAAATGTTGAGAATTCACTCAGCAAGCACTTTGGGGTGCTGTATGAACATTTTCGTGACAGGTGGTCTCAAGCATTTGGAAGCACAGTATATTTTTGAAAACTATCAAAACTAGGGGGTGCATGATTGCAGTCTTGGCCCTTGATGCTTTGTAAAAAACGTGGTCCTTGCAGTCATGAAAGATCAAAACCCATCCCAAGAAGCATTCCCTATCTCAATTTGTTGTACACTTACAAAGATAAACTTTATAGTCATGCCCTCAGGATGCAGTTACTACTATTAAAAGAGAGTGAGAAATCACAAGTGGCAGAGGATTTGCAACAAAACAAAAGTAATGTCATGTTTGAAACTACAATTGAAGAGCATTGACCTCTAAAAAGATAAAGGTAAATTTTACAAGCAAGATTATTGGAAAGCATGTGTGTGTGTGTGTGCGCGTGTGTCTGTGTGTGTGTGCGCACGTGTGTGTGTGTTGAGGTGTTACAATTGATGTTTGCCATCTTGACTCTCCAACTATCCTTGGTTGAAATGCGGCAGCAGGTGTTGATGCTGCCTTCATTCAAAGTGTCGGTCACACCATTTAAAAAGTGAGGACACACTTGGCTATTTTGCGTGTGTTGAGGTTTCAGCTTTGCATGCACTATTTGACATTTCATATTGCCTCCCAGCAATTCTTTTTTCTTGCATATTTTTTTCTGTGTTACTGATGAAGCCAATGCTGACGTTCACAGTTTAGATGTTCCCACCAACCTGACTCATGCATAAGTCAAGAGTAGCTTTCATAAGACGCGGTTAAAATAACACAAACTCCATCACTTAGGGATTGATTTTCTAAGCTCTAAATAGCGGGCGCAAAATTGCACCCTTGTACAGACTGTGTGCACTGTTGGTGGACGTGTTAGGAGTGATCTACTAGGAATTCAATGTTTTACTATGATCCCAAGTAGCAGTTTGCATGTTCTCCCCGTGCCTGCGTGGGTTTTCTCCGGGCACTCCGGTTTCCTCCCACATCCTAAAAACATGCATGGTAGGTTAATAGAGGACTCTAAATTGCCCGTAAGTGTGAATGTGAGTGCGAACAGTTGTTTTTTATATGTGCCCTGCGATTGGCTGGCGACCAGTTCAAGGTGTACCCCGCCTCCTGCCCGATGATAGCTGGGATAGGCTCCAGCACGCCCGCGACCCTAGTGAGGAGAAGCGGTTCAGAAAATAGATAGATAGATAGATAGAATTGGAAATCTTAGTGGAAAAGGCAGCTTGACTTGCTATTGACTAAGTCAGCTCCATTGCTAAATAGATAGGTATGTTGCTTATTATATAGATATAGATATAGATATAGATATAGATATAGATATAGATATCTATATATATATATATATATATATATATATAGATATATATATACACCCCTCCTTGAGCCGTCACCTTATCGTGGTGGAGGGGTTTGTGTGTCCCAATGATCCAAGGAGCTAAGTTGTCTGGGGCTTTATGCCCCTGGCAGGGTCACCCATGGCAAACAGGTCCTAGGTGAGGGACCACACAAAGCACGGCTCCAAAAACCCCTATGACGAGTACAATAAATGGATTCGGGTTTCCCTTGCCCGGACGCGGGTCACCGGAGCCCCCCTCTGGAGCCAGGCCCGGAGGTGGGGCTTCCAGGCGAGCGGCCTGCACCCATGGGGCCCGGCCGGACAGGGAAGGAGCCTGAGCTGGTGTGTGAGCTTGGGCTCTGGTACCAGTCCTCTCGAGAGGGGTATATATATATATATATATATATATCTACATAAAATGCTGTAATGCATTAATTATAATTAATTATCCATCCATTTTCCGTACCGCTTATCCTCACAAGGGTCGGGGGCATGCTGGAGCCGACAAAATGTATTAGTTGTTTTTTTTTATTTTTCACATTTTGTATTTCAAACAATGCAGAACATTGTCAGTGCACGGCTTCCTGGTACACCGATTACACTGGCACACACGTCAGAGCTTGGCTACCAAAATGGAGGAATTGGATAAAACAGCCTTGCTGCAACTTTCCATACCGGATCGGTCGTGGCCCGGGTTAACAACGTCCGCCACCGGCGCCGTCAACCTGCAGGGGGCTGTTGGAAATTCAGCTACTGTGGGTCGAAGTCGAAGTCAAAGAAGAAGAAGAAGAGGTGGAAAGCGGGTTCTTCGGCAGAAAGAGAAGAGGAAAACACAGAGCCTAGAACTGAATGTGGGGACTTTGAATGTTGGGACTATGACAGGAAAATCTCGAGAGTTGGTTGACATGATGATTAGGAGAAAGGTTGATATATTGTGTGTCCAGGAGACCAGGTGGAAAGGCAGTAAGGCTAGAAGTTTAGGGGGAGGGTTTAAATTATTTTACCATGGTGTAGATGGGAAGAGAAATGGAGTCAGGGTTATTTTAAAAGAAGAGTTGGCTAAGAATGTCTTGGAGGTGAAAAGAGTATCAGATCGAGTGATGAGGCTGAAATTTGAAATTGAGGGTGTTATGTGTAATGTGATTAGTGGCTATGCCCCACAGGTAGGATGTGACCTAGAGGTGAAAGAGAAATTCTGGAAGGAGCTAGATGATGTAGTTCTGAGCATCCCAGACACAGAGAGAGTCGTAATTGGTGCAGATTGTAATGGACATGTTGGTGAAGGTAATAAGGGTGATGAAGAAGTGATGGGTAAGTACGATATCCAGGAAAGGAACTTGGAGGGACAGATGGTGGTAGACTTTGCAACAAGGATGCAAATGGCTGTAGTGAACACTTTTTTCCAGAAGAGGCACGAACATAGGGTGACCTACAAGAGCGGAGGTAGAAGCACACAGGTGGATTACATATTGTGCAGACGATGTAATCTGAAGGAGGTTACCAACTGTAAGGTAGTGGTAGGGGAGAGTGTGGCTAGACAGCATAGGATGGTGGTGTGTAAGATGACTCTGGTGGTGGGGAGGAAAATTAGGAAGACAAAGGCAGAGAAGAGAACCATGTGGTGGAAGCTGAGACAGGACGAGTGTTGTGCAGCTTTTCGGGAAGAGGTGATACAGGCTCTCGGTGGACGGGAAGAGCTTCCAGAAGACTGGACCACTGCAGCCAAGGTGATCAGAGAAGCAGGCAGGAGAGTACTTGGTGTATCTTCTGGCAGGAAAGGAGAGAAGGAGACTTGGTGGTGGAACCTCACAGTACAGGAAATCATACAAGGAAAACGGTTAGCTAAGAAGAAGTGGGACACTGAGAGGACCGAGGAGAGGCGAAAGGAATACATTGAGATGCGACACAGGGCAAAGGTAGAGGTGGCAAAGGCAAAACAAGAGGCATATGATGACATGTATGGCAGGTTGGACACTAAAGAAGGAGAAAATGATCTATACAGGCTGGCCAGACAGAGGGATAGAGATGGGAAGGATGTGCAGCAGGTTAGGGTGATTAAGGATAGAGATGGAAATATGTTGACTGGTGCCAGCAGTGTGCTAGGTAGATGGAAAGAATACTTCGAGGAGTTGATGAATGAGGAAAATGATAGAGAAGGGAGAGTAGAAGAGGCAAGTGTGGTGGACCAGGAAGTGGCAATGATTAGTAAGGGGGAAGTTAGAAAGGCATTAAAGAGAATGAAAAATGGAAAGGCAGTTGGTCCTGATGACATTCCTGTGGAGGTATGGAAGCATCTAGGAGAGGTGGCTGTGGAGTTTTTGACCAGCTTGTTCAATAGAATTCTAGTGCGTGAGAAGATGCCTGAGGAATGGAGGAAAAGTGTACTGGTGCCCATTTTTAAGAACAAAGGTGATGTGCAGAGCTGTGGCAACTATAGAGGAATAAAGTTGATGAGCCACACAATGAAGTTATGGGAAAGAGTAGTGGAGGCTAGACTCAGGACAGAAGTGAGTATTTGCGAGCAACAGTATGGTTTCATGCCTAGAAAGAGTACCACAGATGCATTATTTGCCTTGAGGATGTTGATGGAAAAGTACAGAGAAGGTCAGAAGGAGCTACATTGTGTATTTGTAGATCTAGAGAAAGCCTATGACAGAGTACCCAGAGAGGAACTGTGGTACTGCATGCGGAGGTCTGGAGTGGCAGAGAAGTATGTTAGAATAATACAGGACATGTACGAGGGCAGCAGAACAGCGGTGAGGTGTGCTGTCGGTGTGACAGAATAATTTAAGGTGGACGTGGGACTGCATCAGGGATCAGCCCTGAGCCCCTTCCTTTTTGCAGTGGTGATGGATAGGCTGACAGATGAGGTTAGACTGGAATCCCCGTGGACCATGATGTTTGCAGATGACATTGTGATCTGCAGTGAAAGCAGGGAGCAGCTGGAGGAACAGTTAGAAAGATGGAGGCATGCACTGGAAAGAAGAGGAATGAAGATTAGCCGAAGTAAAACAGAATATATGTGCATGAATGAGAGGGGTGGTGGGGGAAGAATGAGGCTACAGGGAGAAGAGATGGCAAGGGTAGAGGACTTTAAATACTTGGGGTCAACCGTCCAGAGCAATGGTGAGTGTGGTCAGGAAGTGAAGAAACGGGTCCAAGCAGGTTGGAACGGGTGGAGGAAGGTGTCAGGTGTGTTATGTGACAGAAGAGTCTCTGCTAGGATGAAGGGCAAAGTTTATAAAACAGTGGTGAGGCCAGCAATGATGTATGGATTAGAGACAGTGGCACTGAAGAGAAAACAGGAAGCAGAGCTGGAGGTGGCGGAAATGAAGATGTTGAGGTTTGCTCTCGGAGTGACCAGGTTGGATAAAATTAGAAATGAGCTCATCAGAGGGACAGCCAAGGTTCGATGTTTTGGAGACAAAGTTAGAGAGAGCAGACTTCAATGGTTTGGACACGTCCAGAGGAGAGAGAGTGAGTATATTGGTAGAAGGATGATGAGGATGGAGCTGCCAGGCAAGAGAGCTAGAGGAAGACCAAAGAGAAGGTTGATGGATGTCGTGAGGGAAGACATGATGGCAGTTGGTGTTCGAGAGGAGGATGCAAGAGATAGGCTCTCATGGAAAAGGATGACGCGCTGTGGCGACCCCTAACGGGACAAGCCGAAAGGAAAAGAAGAAGAAGCCTTGCTGCAACTGATGGGAGGCAAATTCACTCACAAAGTGGATTGTTCTGGACTATAAGACCACTTTTAGCGGTAGAAGATAAAGGGCTAGGAAATGTGCCACTTATAGGCAGCAACATTTGATCCAACTTCTGAACTGCCATGCAGAAATCATTTAAAGGCAATAGCTGTACTGTTCTGAAAAAACTGTCCCAAAATGGCAATTTAACCTCATGTCTGTTTAATTTTGCCAAGGGATATTTTTTTTACTGTTTTTCTTTTTTTACTGTTTTGTATTGAAATATTTCCAGAGTTGACATTATTCCCGTCTATGTCAATTATTTTATACAGTGGTCCACAAACATCCATCCATTTTCTGAGCCGCTTCTGCTCACTCGGGTCGCGGGCGTGCTGGAGACTATCCCAGCTATCATCGTGCAGGAGGCAGGGTACACCCTGAACTGGTTGGCAGCCAATCGCAGGGCACATACAAACAAACAACCATTCGCACTCACATTCACACCTACGCAATTAAAAAAAAAAAAATAATTCTCTTTAATATATATATATATATATATATATATATATATATATATATATATATATATATATATATATATATATATTAAAGAGAATTATTTTTTCATATGCATTCCTTACTTCCAAGACAGGTGGGAGGCAGATTGTCTGTTCACTAAAGTAAAAGACAGACCTGTTTGTCGTGTGCGGAGCAACGTGGCTGTAACAAAGAATATAACATAATTGAATTAATGTTTTTTTAATGCCCTTTATCAACTCCTCGGCAGGGACTATTCATAGTTTGAAGTTTGCCTTTTTATTGAAGGACATCTTATTTATTTGGGTTGTTTGTTGTTGGGCTTTGAAAAAAGATTTACATAAAAAAGAAAGGTAGTTGGAGATAGATAAATAGAACATAGAGAGACAGAAGAATTCATGTTATCTATTTAAATACAAAACAAATACCAGTGATGTATTTTATCGCAAATTTGATTTCTCATGTCTATAATGTTAACGTTTGTTTATTCCAGATTCAAAATGTAAGTTTTTTGTCATGTAATAAACTTTAACGCTACATTTCTGCAGAGAAGGGAAACATGCACATCACAGTGATTGAGAGTCTTCAGTTAACCTACCATGCATGTCTAACCCTAACCCACGCAAGCACGGGGGGAATATGAAAACTCCACACAGGCGAGGCCGGATTTGAACCCGGGACCTCAGAACTGTGAGGTGGATGTGCTAACCAGTTGTCAGCCGTGCCGCCTGGTTTTGCTGTTATTGATGTTAATTGCTATTTATTTTATCCATCTATCCATTTTCTGAGCCGCTTCTCCTCACTAGGGTCGCGGGCGTGCTGAAGCCTATCCCAGCTGTCATCGGACAGGAGGCAGGGTACACCCTGAACTGGTTGCCAGCCAATCGCAGGCTATTTATTTTATTTTTCTCGTTTTTGCTAGAGATCTGTATAAATAAAGTGTCTTAGCCTGAATTCTGTCTATATTACAAACAAACTAGGTTGTTGTTTTTAAAAGTCATGATTGATTTTCACATTGGGTAGTAAATGTACTGAAACAACCTGTTGTTCTTTGGGGTGATACAGTTGTGGGATTTCCAACGCACCTTGGGCAAGTGAATGCAGCACTGAGCCGATCAGTGGAGTGAGGGGAGCAGAACGATACTGGCTGGGACTCCAGCTTTAATTGTTCAGAGGTTGTGTGGTGGTAATTTTCGATTAAATGCTCTGTGATGTAGTGCCAATGAGGAAACCTACTCCCCGCAACATCAGGGCGATGAAACTTTGGATGACGGGCCGACATCAGTGCACCGTATGTTTGCTGATTGGGTTGTGACTGCGTGGCGGCCACTTCTTTGTTTATTTGGTCTCTCGCCCAAAGTCAACTGGGATAGACTCCAGTTACCCATCACACTAACAAGTGGCATTGAAAATTGATAGCTGGCACGTCCTACCGTGGTAAGAAGTGTAATTTAGTGTTGATAATGAAATGGCCCTGTTGAACAAGACTTCAAAACTGATTATGTGGTAATAAAAGAGTTGTCGTTGAAATCTTTTATTTTAATTTATAAAATCTTTTTTCTGGTAAAATTTATAAAAATGATTGCTTTAAGCCTGACAAATGTGTGTGTGTGTGTGTGTGTGTGTGCGAGTGTGTGTGTGTGTGTGTCTGGTACCTCAAGCAGCCCTAAGCCTTCAACCAGTGTCAAAAGTTACAGAGCTGGAAGAGTAGCTCTGCTGTGTTTAGGCGTTGGCATTCAAACACACGCACACACACACACACACACACACACACGTGCGCGCGTGCGCACACACATACGTATACTTATCCAGAAGGAAATACAGCACTGCTATTGACACTTTAATATGAATACATTTACTCTCACTCAGGCCCAGCGATATTGTCCAGGATTTGGCACACAGACTTGCATTTCTGTAAATAATAATCACAAGCACAGAAGAACAGCATTGGCATGCATTTACATTATGGAATGATATGACACAAATACACACGCACACACACATACACGCACATTCACTCAGCGATACTGTAAGCTATTGAGTCAGACAAGTCAAAGCGTTTCAAAGTTAGAATGTGTGTCTGTGACTGTGTGTAATAATCCATTGGTTCTGTTCTGTGCTGATTCCGGGCACTAAGCCCTGCCACAATTATTCAAATCCAGGCTTTTAGTTGCAGCACACCTCTCTCCATGGGCCTATGAGCTGGTAATCTTGCCTTTGGCCCTGCATATCAAATGGCCTTAACTCCCATAAGGAATGCATATGAAGAGGAGCCACTAGTGGCTTAATCCTCCCTGTTTAAGTTGCTGAAACGTACACCTGTCACGCCGTCTCGCACCGAAGCTTGTGGCTACTGATAGCTGGGATGTAATTCCAAAGGCGTGTAGCTTTTTAGTCATTTTTAAAAGTATTATCACACTGTTTAGAGTGCGAGGTGTGGGGGGTGTTGAAGACCTCCCTTCTGTCCTGACTTGATGACATCTTGTCTTCGTACTTTTTAATAGTTGCTTTCTGCCAGCCCTAGCTGCCGTCTTTCAACGTTCCTCTTGCTTTTACTGGCTTGCATCTCTTTTTATTCAGCATTTTATCAGCTTGCTCAAATCATTTCTGTTTTATAATGTACTAATTAAAATATAATAATATTTTAATAGTTGAATTACTGTAGGTTCAAGTTCAAGCTTGTTCAGTTTCTTTTACACCCTCGGTTTAACTTAATTTTCTTCATCTATACCACTGATCCGCACTAGGGTCATAGGTGTGCTGGAGGCTATTCCACCTGACACATTCAAATCTTAGGACAATTTAAATTCTTCATTGAATCTAACATGCATGTTTTATGAATATGGGAGGAAACTGGAGTACCTGTAGAAAACCCGGAGAAAACCCAAGCAAGAAAGTCCACACAGAAAGGCTAGAGCCTGGATTTGAACTCCCAACATCAGAACTGTGAGGCAAATGTGCTAACCACGTAGCCTTCAACTTAATTTTGCATTTATTCATTTTAAGTCTACCAACATTCAATGTTAAAACAAGTCTGCTTATTGGGAGATGAGGAGGATATAAAATATGGTCTCCAAAATATTATGATGAAACCATGTTATTGGTGGGTCAAGATTTTATGTAATTATTTATTTATTTATTTATTTATTTTTGCATTTGATAGCCTATAAAAGGGGGTGTCAAACTCATTTTAGTTTGCGGGCCATATTCACCAAAATTTAATTTCAAGTGGGCCAAAAGTTTCCCATTCATTGATTATCATCTTGTTGCAAATGTTATTGCAAATCATGAGCAATCTAAAACTTCTTAACAAAAACAAATGCATTTTCAACAGTATTATACAGTTGTTGTTTTTTTCATTGACTGTACACATGTGCAATTTACAGATCAAGTATTTTAAATTTAATAATAATTTTCTCACACCTATCTGGAAATCTTACACAACCTCAACTGACTCATCTCACCATACAAACTGAAGTGGTAACGATTCAGAAAGAGCTTGCTGTTATCCGCCTATGTTGTAAATGTATACATAAAAACACGTACTAGTTGTGGCAGTGCAAGAAAAAAAAACAGTGTTCCAAAAAAACCAACCTCTTTTGAATATCTATAACAAGAGGTATTTATTTTTCACATAAGTGTTGTGCAAAGGTGCCACGGCATTTTATATGAAATAGGCTTAATTTTCTCCTGAAATTTGGCATCTTTTAAGGCCTTTTCACACTGCACTTGCTTATTATGAAAGATCCCTACGGCAACACGCAGAGACGTCGGCTGCCAGGCGTGTCCAAAGCGGACGATGCCCATATTTGGAAGTGCTGACATACCTGTCGCAGCCTACAAGGAAGTCAAGAGGCTGTCCCCGTTGAGTGGACCTACCTCTGCAATACGTTTTCATCATTGTTCCAAAAGGAAGCCCTAACTTTGCTTATTTTAAGGAGGAGGAGGTGACGCAGCAGCAAAAAGAAGGGAATAGGTATATCCCATAATTTAATGGCAAGCTCGTTTGTGAGCTATAGTTCCATGAAGAGCGCTTTTAGTTGCAGCACACATCTCTCTGTCACATGTGTGTCACATTTCAGGGACCTTTGAAAGGGAGTTTGAAAGCCTTCGGCAGAGACATTTTGGGATATTATATTGCTTTTGTCCCAAAGTTCAGGATAGTGGGAGACCACAATAATTATGCCTTCCTCCATTTCCCCCTTGCCGTTGACAAGTCCGCCAAAATAACACTCAGAAATCATTATTGGAGGATCTTTCTCACGTCACTGCGACACCGCTCCAGAATAGAACATTTTTCTATTCGAGGGTCGCGCCGCGGCACGTCAGCCGCCCTCTGCACTTGCAACGTCGCGCTGCGACATGGCAAACCGCGCTGCTGTACCCTCAGCACATACACAGCGAATGGGAAAGTCGAGGGCGGCTTGTGCATTGCCAAGTGCAGTGTGAAAAGGCCTTTCGCCTTCAGAAGTGCATTAATATCAAGTGACGAATTTTGAGTAGCAGCCAATTTCAGAATGTTATTTAAGTGGAAAGTGGTCGTCAGGGCAACCACCAAAATTAGCAACAACAGTTACTTTTACTGAAAACTAGCAGAGAATGTGTTTTGGCCCATGGGTCGTACGTTTGATATCCCAATTATTGGTGGTATTTATAATTTAATCAATATGTAGGGTCATTACAATCAATAAACATGTTGGAAATAACTTAAAAATAGGACAAAAGGATGTCTCATCTCTACAGAGATGCCGGACATGATATAAGCAAAGCATCATCTCCTCCACAAGGAATCCAATATGCATTACAAGTAAAAGTGGACGTAGACACAAACGCCTGCACACTCACAGGCAAACACTCTGTAGTAGGGACAGTGATCAGCTTATAGGACAGCTGTACAGCAGCCTCAGGTAAGACAGATACTCCAAACCGCTTACTCAAGGGACCGGCATGCGCTAGACATCTGTCGACACATCCACTTTTTTTGGGCCAACAACAAGCTTTTGTTTTGATCTGGGCATGTGATGCTTTGACTAGGGTTTTCCTACTCTCATATGCACTGATTGGACCATGTGGTGCCCAAAGTAAGGAGAGACCGCACACAAGCTGAGTGCAAAGACATCAACACATATACAACCACACACACTCCCTTTCATGCTCCCAGAGCTGTTCAGCTGGCATCTGTGAGGCCCAACGGCCACATGCTGCCAGGTTGTCTGAGCCTGGACGTTCACCCAAAGAGGGACACAGCCAGTGGGCGAATGTTCTACCAGTGGCCCAGGACTGAAATTAGGCCTGCAGAGGTTTAGTCCCACAAGTGTGTCTTCTTGTGTGTGTAGTTTTACTGACTATGTTGGCATTAATGTCTTTGCCATCTGGTTATTTGGTCAGTCATGGACCACACATAGTATTACAGAAATTTTAAAACTAACAAATATATTTACAGGCGCACAAATTTGAAGCAAGGATCAGGAGACACACAAATAATGTCAGCTGGTTTGTCTTGTGGATGTCTTCGTTGGCCTAACGCCAACTCACGTCACATAAACACACTTGGGTGCACACACGCACTTAGACACACAGACACACAAACATACACCTACAGGCACCCGCACGCACTCACTGGGCAATCCATGCATCCTTCCATTTCCTCATCCTCAGTAGGTGTGAGGTGGAGCCCATCCCAGCTGACATTGGGCAAAAGGCGGGGTACACTCTGAACTTGTCGCCAGCCACTCGCAGGGCATATATAGACAAAGAACCATGCACATTCACCTTCACAAATTAGTTTTCAACTGTTTTACGTATGTGGGAGGAAGCCGGAGTACCGGGTGAAGCCCACGCAAGCATGCAAACTTTACACATGAAGGCCAGTTTCTGCTGTGTAGACATGCACTGACTCAGATTTTGTATTTAATATTTTGGGTACTCTGTCTATCAACAAAAGATGGGACAAATTTTTGAAAAGCATTTACCACACTTACAAGTATCATGCAATGCAATGTTTTTAAATGCAACTCTTGTTTTAGATCTGACTAGATTGCATCGATAAGAGTGAAAGTGTAGAGAGCACGTAGACTGGATCTTAAATCACAGATGCAAGCCGGCTGGGACTTTGACACTCCATATTACCACACATTCTGTTCATTTTGTCCATGTTCTTATGTAATTCACGAAAGTGTAATGTACCATTCGTGCTGCTAATGTGATCTATGGCCACCCAATGTTCTCTGCCACCTGCTTGGTGTTTGGGGTCTTAATGCAACTGTGTGGGTGATGCTGGACAGGCTAAGAGAAAAACAGCCTTATCTCATCAGGTCTCAAATAAGCAAATTGGAGAAAAAATTATTTAGTTGAGGTGACGACAGCTATTTGCAGCAGTGTTACATAGTTTTCTTTATTTACATTTTTCTCTTTCTTAAAAGTTACTTCAGCCAACTTCTCATTCATGTTCCAAGCAGTTGATTTTTTTTCTCCCTCAGCTTCAATTGTCCTGTACAAGGATTGTATCACATTTGATTTCACATTATTAATTAAACTGCAATCTTGATATCCACGACTCACATGTTTGTCACGTGATGTTATGTCATGTAAAAAAGCGTACTGAATTTTAGCTGTATATTGCCCTAAGTAAACTCATTCGTACACTGATGATTTGGCAGAGGGAGCAACTGTGAGTTCAATCTTTAGTTCAAGTATACTTGCAAGTTACAACAGTACGCCTGCATTTACAATCCTTAAATAGTAATCGACCAATGCACATTTTGCAATTAGGAGTATATACCTAGCCTGTTAGCTAAGCTTTCTACACTTACTAGTACCACAATCGTAGCAAGGCCCTTTGGTGAACAAGCTAACAATGTGCACTTGTTTTTCGAATAATAGAAGTACACTGATCACCTTCGGACAGACAAGGGTGTGCGTTTTGAGTTTGTGGAGATTGAAATGACCACCATTATAGATCTACAGAGTAAATCTGCATGTATCTGGGTTAGTTTTGGATCCCTTCAATCATTCTGGATAACGTGTGTCTCTTATGCAGTTTAAGGCTACATTTACACAATGTTCCCGGCAACTATGGCAGCCTTGTTTCAGGCTACTGTGGACAAAATGGGATGGACGTGAGACAATGCAGGAGGGGGCGGGATCGGCAAACATTTCAGGCTGTGAATGCCATGGATGCCTGGCGAGAAGTTTCAACTGTCGAAAAACTTGCAACAGTCACGGTGTGGGTGAGAAACCTAGTCGGCCATAGTAAAACGTGGTGCACGCAACTAGTCCCAGTCCGCATGTACAATGTTACCATAATTAAATTAACATTATGGTTGAGGCCTCGCACAATAACTGAACATTCAAGTGCCTGGATAGTCTGTCTTCCGAAGGATAAATATGTCTATGATTAGAGGAGGAATACACGCTGATCGAGGGATAATAGGCCAACAAAGGGATTCCGCATACTAAATAAAATGAAACGTCTCATGCGCTCTGTTAGAAGAAAAGCCAAGGCCATATCGATTTTCTGCTGTATCATATCCCTAAATCTTATCATTTTCCTTGCGCCATAGTTGTGAAATGTCTTCTATGTCCATAAACACTGATCTAAGAATCATGCCCATGTTAATGGGCATCTATCTATCTATCTATCTATCTATCTATCTATCTATCTATCTATCTATCTATCTATCTATCTATCTATCTATCCATCTATCTATCTATCTATCTATCTATCTATCTATCTATCTATCTATCTATCTATCTATCTATCTATCTATCTATCTATCTATCTCTCTCTCTCTCTCTCTCTAAAAATAACCAACAATAGCAAACAGTACTATGCATATACTCGTTCTCACCCCAACTCGTGAGCCAGTAGGATTTGTGTATTTGAAACCTCCCCCAGAACCGTCACAACACACACTTAAGCACACACACAGTGCCACACTTCTCTGTCCATACCATTATCCATTTTTCACGTACAATTGCTCTGTTATGGTAATCGTTGAAGTCTCGCCATGGGCTGATTACTCACAGCTGACTTCAGAAGCTTCTCCCTCCACACTCCTGGCGTTTCCCTGCTGGCTCTTAATGCACTATTAACCCATTCCTGCTTATTAATTCTTTCCCAGTCATTGCAAGTAGTCCACGCCATGATATCTGTCATCATTCCATGCCTATTAGCTCCATGGTCAACAGTTTTTCCTAGTGGACTCCCATCCACCCACCCCCCTCTTTTAACAGTCCTGTTACATGACATGCAATTGTCATGTTGGGTCTTGGTGCAAAGAATTTTAGGATATTGTACAACCATTATATACATATTATTGCGTTTGTCTGGACAGTTGATAAACAATATTTCTTTGTTAAGCTAAATAAAATAATATCAACATATGTAACTAAAATTTCTCAAACAGAGAGCTGGGTCAACTGCATGTAGGTTTAGGCCTTTATAGAACAGTTTTCTCTGAGTACTTTCCTATGCTTGAAATCCTCGTGGAGCACTCTTGGATTAAAAACAGAACTATTGCTCACATTGAATCTTGGCAGTCAGCTTTGGAACTGATGCTTATGTGAAGGCCTGCGGTTTTGGACCATCCCAAGACATATGGAGGAACGCCGAATTACACAAAGCCCCTCAGCTCTCCAGGCTGAACCACACATCGGCTTGGGTTTCCTTAAGACCACATTAAAGTGCAGCGGTAGCACTAAGTGTGGTCGTTTTGATGGAACTTTTACTGATATTTCTTCAGGCTGCTGACACAAGATTCCGCAGGTGTCAATCAATCAAAAGCAGTGTTTATTCTATGTTTTTCATTTAAATGTTACGTGTCCAAAGCACACTTGACCATGAATGGACTAGCAGTGCCAAAGAAAGGAAAAGCTACATTTTAAAGACAGCTGTCTCATCAAATGATCTCAGAAAGAAAAAAAAAATAGCAGCTGTAGCCCAATTTCTAATTGTGTGTTAAACTAAGAAAACACTATGAGCTATGTCTCAAAAAGTACTGCTGTTTGACCTCATGAAATAAAACTCCAGATTTTTTGGTAAAACCTTATCATGTATAGCATGTCTTCTTTTAAGTAGGTTTAAATTTCTAACAGAGATAAAATAATAATAATAATAATAGAAAAATATGTAATGGCCATGGAACAGAGGACTTTTACAAAATTGCTGCACTAAAGTGATCCACATGGGCAGTATATTACAGTATGTGTTTTGGATGCATCTTTACAATTTTAATAAAATCACAATTTCAGGAAAAAGGGCATCTTCTCATTTTTGATCTCATGTTTATACTATACACTACGAGCAAACAGTTTGGTATAGTCGGCTTTTGGTTGAAATTTTTGATGAAGCTAAAATTCACAATAAACTTTAGAAGTTAACTTTTGAATGCACATATCCAACTGTTCAATGTTTCAGTACACTTTGCACATCCTGTTCCCTAACAAGAAGTTGAATGCATAATTCACAAGAGGTGTCCCATAAATTGACGTATACAGTTCCTGTTTCACTTAGAATTGAAATTTAAAGTCCTTTTCATCATGCTGTTGACATTTTGACATCATAAAACCAAGACGATGCTGAACAATACCCATTACGAGGCTTCAAACACAAAGATCTTCTCAGAAGGAAGTGGCTACTGAGCTAAGAGTGTCAGTGTCATTGCCAGGCTGGAACAGATACAGAGAGACTAGAAGAGTCACAGAAAGGCAAATATGTAGACGTTCTTGAAATTGATTGATTAAATTCACCTATAAAGTTTATAGTGAATTTCAGGTTAATTCTGAAATATTTTATTTAAATTTTTAAAGCTCCCCTACCTTTTTGGAGTATATATACAGTACATATTAATATTTAATAATGACAAGAAAGTAAAGTATTGTTCCAAATTACTGTGTGTTCCAAAGTAGCTATATTTATAAAGAACCAAGTGTCAGACAAGAAAAATATTTACTGAACTGTATTTACTATACTGTTTATGAAATAAGTTAGACACTTTGCATGTCCTTGACTCGTGACCATTTCAGGTTATACTCTACCTCTAGATAAAGTCTACTGTTTAGCAATTAGAGCAGCTTGAAATGACTAATAAAACAATAGTCTGGTGCAATGACCATTGTGCAAAGGGCGCAGAGACTTCAAGAAATGTATGCAGTTTAAAGTGACTAGTAGTGGGATAGTCTGGGACAATGTCGATTGTGCAAATGGTGCAGATGCTTCTCAAGCACATGAGTGGCCAGTATTGGTCAACAACAGATATGCAAAAAGTGCAGAGTGGTGAGACTACTACAGTGAGTGCACGAGTAATGTACAACTGGCCCGACAGAGATGTGACAACAATCTCAAAACAACATTGGCAGCATGTTACAATGGAATTGTAAGTTAACTGTTTAAGATGTTAATGGAAAGAGGTAAGAAGCTGGTGGAATGTCTGCTTGTTTTAGTTTGCATTGTTCGGTAGCGCCTACCTGAGGGAAGGAGCTGGAAGAGGTGGTGACCAGGATGTGGAGGGACCAAGAGGATTTTACATCCTCTTGTCTTAGTTCTGGCAGCGTAAAAGGGTAGGACAGGATGTGGGAAAATGAGCCACCAAATCACATGCATGTTAGTCAACTGGTGTTACTGAGCCGGCACATCGAGGAAGGGTGCAAGATAAAAAAAAGAGTGTAAAATGTAAGGGGGTCTGAATACTTTATGTACCCACTGTATGTATGTTTCACTTTTACATTTCTACATTTTCCTAAATAAAATGTCTACTGGCGGCACGGTGGCCGACTGGTTAGAGCGTCAGCCTCACAGTTCTGAGGTGCGGGGTTCAATCCCCGGCCCCGCCTGTGTGGAGTTTGCATGTTCTCCCCGTGCCTGCGTGGGTTGTCTCCGGGCACTCCGGTTTCCTCCCACATCCCAAAAACATGCATTAATTGGAGACTCTAAATTGCCCGTAGGCATGACTGTGAGTCCGAATGGTTGTTTGTTTCTATGTGCCCTGCGATTGGCTGGCAACCAGTTCAGGGTGTACCCCGCCTCCTGCCCGATGACAGCTGGGATAGGCTCCAGCACGCCCGCGACCCTAGTGAGGAGAAGCGGCTCAGAAAATGGATGGATGGAAAATGTCTACTTTTATTCTGACGCATTTCTCCTAACCATCTTATTGTTACTCCAAATAAAATCCGAAGGAAATCGTTTATTGACTTAATGCCTGAACAGTGGCACACAAAGTACTGCGGCGCCTGTACTGATGGATAGTGATAGGAGGAGGTCAAGAAAATGAGATGTACAGTGGCTACTCAGGAAGTCTTTACAGTACTGGTACTGTAGATGGTTGCACCCGTCGCATGTGTGTGTGTGTGTGTGTGTGTGTGTGTGTGTGGGTGGGTCTCTCTCTCTCTCTCTCTCTCTCTCTCTCTGAAGCCAGCAGATGCTAGTGGAGCATGATGGCCAGGCTAAATTGTGGTACCTAACTTCGTTCATTAGCCAACATGCAGCTCTTTAACTACACCACGGAAGTGATCTAAGTAAATACAAATAACGGTAAAATGATTAAAAACAACAACATTCTAACCACTCACTTTTTAATACTTTTACTACTACTTATATAATTAAGTAGCTACATTTAATATCCATCCATCCATCCATTTTCTGTACCGCTTATCCTCACTCGGGTCGCAGGCGTGCTGGAGCCTATCCCAGCTATCTTCGGGCACATATCAACAAACAACCATTCGCAGTCACACAAACACCTACGGACAATTTAGAGCAGTGATTCTCAACCAGTGTGCCGGGGTACATTAGTATGCCATGAGCGCTCTTCAGGTGTACCATTTTTGTTTGTTGGTGTGCTGTGAGATTTTTCAATTGTAAAATATGTGCTTTGGCTCCATAAAGGTTGGAAATCACTGATTTAGAGTCAAGCTGCCATGCATGTTTTTGGGATATGGGAGGAAACCTGGTTACCCGGAGAAAACCCACGCAGGCACGGGGAAAACATGCAACATAACATAATACATAACACAACATCCATCCATTTTCAACACCACTTATCCTAGTTAGGGTCGCGGGACGCTGGAGCCTATCCCAGCTGACTTTGGGCGAAAGGCGGACTACACCCTGAACTGGTCGCCAGTCAGTCGCAGGGCACATATAGACATGGACAACCATTTGCACACACATTAAAAACATCACTGAGTGGGAACTGAACCCACGCTGCCTGCACCAAAGTCAGGCGAGTGTACCACTACACCATCAGTGACTGATAACACAACATATTAATGTTATTTTCTGTTAACTTACTTGAACTTCTATTCAAGTATGACTTGCATGTCCTTTATACCAGTCTGGTTCTGATTAACATGTACACACACATCACATCAAGACTGTAAAGTCAGAATGTGCAGTCTCAATGCTCCAGAGCAATCAATGCAGACTGGTGAAACCCCAGTTGAATTGTAGCCTATTTCAATTTGTTTGAAAAATGATATTTGGTTATAAAACACTCTTTATTTTAGAATCCCAGCACAATACTTTTTATAGTCTCTAAAAAGTGGACGTGTCACCATAAAAGAGGTCATGTCACCTTGTTTTCAATGTTCACAGCTCACACTCAGGAAATGTAATGTAAATATTGGACTACAGGGATCTCGTTTGATGTGTATCCTGCATCTGAGACGCACAAAAATGAGCAGGGACGCATAAAGCATGGTGAGTTCACAGTGCACAGACACACAGCATTGCTTACCAACATATGTGTGTGTGTTGCTGAAGTGGTTCAGCAAATCATTATCCACTAAAAGTACAAGTCTTGTCTTCGTGCTAGCCAGTAGCATATCAGAGTCAGAGTAGAGTTATCGTTCTATAAATACAACGGAGACTTTTTGCAGGACTCGATAAATTGTTTTTTAAATTGTAAATTGTGGTAACGCCCGGCACGCCGCTCACAAAAACAGGTGGAACGGCTTTGGCTCCGTAGATAAACACAAGTGGGACACTTTAGGGAAAGTCAACTATTTATTCATGTCTTGGAGTACTCCAGTTTAGTGCAGACAGAACGATACAGAATCCGCATCACTGCAGACGCTACACCGATCTGGCTGCTGATATCCTGCTCCATTCTTCCCTCACTCCTGAACAAGACCCTAAGATACTTGAACTCCTCCACTTGGGACAGGATCTTCCTGATCTGGAGAAGGAACTCCAACCCTGTCCGACGGAGGACCATGGCCTCAGATTTGGAGGTGCTGATTTTCATTCCAGCTGCTTCACATTCACATATCACGGCTTGATGCCAACAGAACCACATCATATGCAAAAAGCAGTGACATGATACTGATGTCATCAAACCAGACACCCTCAACACCCCGACTGCACCTAGAAATTCTGCCCATAAAGGTAATGAACAGACTCAGTGACAAAAGGCAGCCTTGGCGCAGTCCAAATCTCACTGGAAATGAATCCAACTTACTGCCGGCAATGCTGACTAAACAAACAGCAACCGAACAGGCCGTATCAGGGAGTCCAGTACCCCATACTCACAGAGGACACCCCACAGTACCCCACAGGTCGAACGCCTTCTCCAAGTCCACAAAACACATGTAGACTGGATGTCCAAACGCCCATGCTACCTTGAAGACCCTGCTGCAGGTGTAGAGCTGCTCCACTGTTCCACAGCCAGGACGAAAACCACACTGCTCCTCCTGAATCTGAGATTAGACTTCCTGACGGACCCTCCTCTCCAGAACCCTGAATAGACCTTATCAGCGAGGCTGAGGAGTGTGACTCTCCTATAGTTGGAACACACCCTCCGCTCCCCCTTCTTAAAAAGGGGGACCATCACCGTGGTCTACCAATCTAAAGGCACTGTCCCCCATGTCACCCCGATGTTCCAGAGGCATATCAACGAGGACAGCCCCACAAAATCCAGAGCCTTTAGGAACTCAGGGCGGAGCTCATCCACCCCAAGGTCCCTGCCACTGAGGAACTATTTAACCACCTTGGTGACCTCAACCATAGAGATAGAAGAACCTACTTCAGAGTCCCCAGACTCTGCTTCCTCATGGGAAGGCGTGTCGGTGGAATTGAGTAGGTCTCCAAAGTATTCGGTCCAGCGACTCACAACGTCCTGAGCAGCGCACCGTCCCCATTATAAACAGTGTTGGTTATGCACTGCTTCCCCATCCTGAGAGGCCTGTTGGTGGACCAGATTTTCCTCAAAGCTGTCCGGAAGTCATTTTTCATGGCCTCACCAAACTCCTCCCATGCCCAAGTTTTTGTCTCAGTGACCACCAAAGCTGCATTTCGCTTGGCCAGCTGGTATCCATAAGCTTTCCCCAGAGTCCCACAGGCCAAAAAGGCCCGATAGGTCTCCTTCTTCAGCTTAGTGCTGGTGTCCTCCAATGGGTTTGGGGATTTCCTCCATGACAGGCACAGATAACCTTTCGACCACAGCTCCAGTCAGCCGCCTCAGCAATGCAGGCGTGGAACATGGTCCACTTGGACTCAATGTACCCCACCTCCCCCGGGACGTGGAAGACATTCTGTTGGAGTTTTGAGTTGAAGCTCCTTCTGACAGGGGACTCTGCCAGACGTTCCCAACAGACCCTCACAATACGTTTGGGTCTGCCAGGTCGAACCGGCATCTTCCCTCACCATTGGAGCCAACTCACCACCAGGTGTTGATCAGTTGACAGCTCCGCCCTTCTCTTCACCTGAGTGAATACATGCGGCCGCAAATTCGATGACACGACCACAAAGTCGATCATTGAACTGCGGGCTAGGGTATCCTGATGCCAAGTGCACATGCGGATACCCTTTTGTCTGAACATGGTGTTTATTATGTACATTCCATAATGAGCACATTAGTCCAATAGCAGAGCACCACTCGGGTTCTGGTGTTTGGGGGGGGGGGGGGGGGGGGGGGGGGGGGCGTTACTCCCAATCACCCCCCTCCAAGTCTCACTGTCATTGCCCACGTGAGCGTTGAATTCCACCAGCAGAAAGAGGGAGTCCCCAGTGGGAGCACTCTCCAGCACCTCCTCCAAGGACTCCAAAAAGGGTGGGTACTCTGAACTGCTGTTTGGTTAATAGGCACAAGCAAAAGTTGGGAGCCGTCTGCCCACCCAAGGGCGGAGGGATTCAGTGTTTTGAGGAGTGAGGAGCTAGGAACATTGCATTTAAGGGACTTGAGATGCACCCTTAGTGTAGTAACAAAGCTAACACAATACCCCACACATACATATAATAATATCTGTTGTCGTACTAGAGCGGCTCCAATTACCGGAGACAAATTCCTCGTGTGTTTTTTGGACATACTTGGCAAATCAAGATGATTCTGATTCTGATAAATGATAGCGGGTTATATCGTACGGTAGACGTTTTTATATCACACTACAATATATATCATTATACAGCACATTACACCAAATCATGGGTGACAAGTAAAGACATCTGTCTGTATTGATGGGTGCTAGAATAAGAGCAGTTTGAACCGTGGGTTTTGGGGCTGTCAATATGTCTGAAAAAATTTAAATTTGTGAAAGAAAGTATGCATTAAAAATTGTGAAATGTACTTTCTTCAGGCTTCCGTCTTGGTGTGAGATTAAAAGAATATTTAGCAAAATTTCAACCACATTTTTGTTATTAGGATAGATAGATTGTACAGAAAAACTGCCCATCATTTTGTTTTTGTTAAAGGGCTGTTGTATTATTTTATTTTTTTTATTTTTGTGTGTAAACCAAGCACCACTCAACTAACAAGAGGAATCTTTTGTTATGGCACACTGCAGTGCAATCTTGTAGTTGCAGATTTTCTTAATTCCCTTTTCAGAAAAAGAAAATTCCACAGCCTCTTTTCTTTGATTATGTAGCACCTATTTCTTAGTGTTATGAAAATAACATATTTCCAGCTGTGGAACATTTTAAATGTGTAGCTATAGAAAAGAAAAGAGTTAACCATATCTATAAACATGAAGAAAAAACCCCCAACAATACAGTAAAATATTTTTTGATGTGTTTAAACTAACTGAGGCGGCACGGTGACCGACTGGTTAGAGCGTCTGCCTCACAGTTCTGAGGTCCGGGGTTCAATCCCCGGCCCCGCCTCTGTGGATTTTGCACATTCTACCCGTGCCTGCGTGGCTTTTCTCCGGGCACTCCGGTTTCCTCCCACATCCCAAAAACATGCAGGGTAGGTTAATTGACAACTCTAAATTGCCCGTAGGTGTGAATGTGAGTGCAAATGGTTGTTTGTTTGTATGTGCCCTGCGATTGGCTGGCAACCAGTTCAGGGTGTACCCCGCCTCCTGCCCGATGATAGCTGGGATAGGCTCCAGCGCTCCCGCAACCCAGGTGAGGAGAAGCGGCTCAGAAAATGGATGGATGGATTGATAAACTAACTGAATCCGTCATTGCCAAAATGCGCTGGATCGTTTGCCCCTTAACTCCTGCTTTGTCCCGGAAGATCTGCATCAGTTTGTCTAAGACTTGATCCATCTGTGATCTTTGATTGTAATGGCTTAGTGGTCATCAGCAAAACCTCTGCATTCACCTGCAAAATTTGGAACAATGTACAGACATGTTACCTGTATTGCCATGAGGGACGCAAGATTTTTTAAAACAGATTGCAGCCATAGATCTGCATGGACAATGATAAAACTTAACAACACACAAACATTTACTTACTTCACTCTGCTTAAACAGGGGAGGCCATCTGTTTATGAAATCTCCTATTTTTGGCATCTGCTTCCCAACCATGAGGTGCACTCTTTGCACTTCCACATTACCCTGAAAAGGAAAGCAAAAACATTTAGCACAATTACAACTGAAAAAGTGACATGTGACAAATAATGTGCTGGTATTAAGTAGGCGGTCCATTACTTACAATCACTGAGAGGTCGCCTCCAGTACCTTGGTACTGTTGATGAAACTCAAAAGATTAGACAAATATATTGAGTGAAGGATACTCGTAATTTTGTAGCTTCTGTACGTTCGTGTACACTTTTTCCAGAACACGCTCTGCTGTTAAAACACTAGTTTGAGTGACTACAAACACTCGTAGTTCTATTCAAACTCCATTCTAGTCTAGGCCATCTTATAGCTTATAGCTAGCTTTGCTAGCTAGCCCAGAATGCCCAACTACACTGATGGAAAAAAATTTGCCTCACTTTGGAGTCTTTTGGGAAAGTTTTTTTTATATATATAAACAACTAAATCCAGTATTCACCAGGGAGGGGAATTACAGCCGGATTTATCCGAAGTTGCTCCGCCACAAGTTGTCTGATGTCGATAAAGAAAAGAAAGGAAGCTGAGAGCGCGAGGAACAAGTGTCCCAGAGTTTTGACCAGCCCCAATTAAAATGAAACACATTGTTTAGACTTCTTGAGTATCAAATTGAAACTATTACTTCAGCTTAACAAAAAGTACATGTATAAGTTGTTAATAAGATTTGGTTTAGAAAATTAAACAAAAAATAAATGTGTTGCATGAAAGAAGGGCTTGAATCATTTTTATGAGTGTATAATAAACGGACTTACTAATCGTTCTAAGCAGGAAAGACTATGACAGTGTCCAAATCCTTTTGTCCAGCATTAAACTAAGTGTTTCAGTTCCGTGTTTAGTTGAAGATGATTGCCAGTTGCCATGTGGATGACTGAGCAAAAGCTGTTACCAATTGCGTTTCAGTAGACTGCTATATCCTGCTATTACGATGAGACATTCGGACATAAATTCCGTTCAATATGTAATCCCTTCTCTCCTCTCCCTCTTTCCTTTTCAGTGTTTTAACCTGTGCAATACTATTCCTGGCTGTGTGGCATTTACACCAATTTGCTATCTGCAAATCCACTCATAACTGAGGCCTCTTATTGCATTAGCAATTCACTGTTCTGCTGTGAAAGTCATAGCCTACCTGTTCTGCCCGCACCCTTTGCTGTTGCATATATGAACCTGCAATTACTGAAACTGGTCTGGAAACTGTCAAGCATGACTGCAGTGCTATGGAGTTATTGCAATTACTTTCAGGTAATTGATCTGCCATGGGTGAAGATGTTAAATGCTGTGCCAGGTACTCCATGTTGCTTTCCATTTCTCTCCTTTTCTCATTATTTATAGTATGTTGTGTAAAATGCCTCGCTTTACACGCACCGTTCTTTTTGTCTTGCTGAAAATTAGCCTGTTTTAAGAGGACACCCCTGTTTCAGTTTCATTAGCCTGCTCTGTATATTGCTCGGCCACTGGCAAGTATGAGTTTTGCTAACATTATAACTAGGGGTGGACCACGTTTCGCCCTGAATTTAAAAAAAGCAATGAACCTAACCCTGCGAAGCACATGTGAGCCCCCACAAACAGCAAGGATTGTATTTTCCCTCGTGGAGGCAGCACTTCACCAGCAAGTTGCTGAACTACACTTGTCAGTTCGTGTGTGGATCTGTGTATGTAGTGCATGCAGTGGACACTAATTGAATGAGGTGGTGATGATACGGGCACAGGACAAAGTGGTGAAGAGACAAAAACTGACTGTAACTGGAGAAAGTCAACATAAGATTCTGAGTCAATGAGGAGGCTAGTTAATTAAGGAAAAAAATCAGACACTAAAAAAAATTGACTTGTGGGTTGGGGTCTCAATGGGAGGAACAGAACCACAGAACAAAAAGAGAGAAAAAAGGAAGCAAAGGACCAAGTGACAGTGAGGAAATTAAAATGGGGAGTTACTGAGAGGAAAGTGTGAGCAGACTGATGGTAGACAGGATAAGGGTTAGGCTGACTATCATGGTGATGGCGAGCAGGCCACACACAAAAAAATGGGACCTGAAAGTAGCGTGCATCACTTTTAACACCAAGGTTCTAGAATGGGACACACACTCTGGACCTGTCGTATACACATTTTGGAGGAAATGAAAAGTGGCAACTTAACTGGTGACGTGATGAATCCAAGCATTTAATTCCGCTTCATATCAAATACAATCCTGACTCATTCAACCAGATGTGTTATTTGTGCTCCTTTGAAAAGTATTTATTCATAAACTTTGTTTAGTTTTAGTTTTGACTCAAAGGTGAGTCAACTCAATACTTCATCAATGCCCTCCCACATTTACAGACCTCAGAACTTATATTATCATCATCGTTGATAATATGAATCCAACACTAAATCATATAACATTAAATAATTGCAGAACAGCTCATCAATGATTGTTCAAACTGATATCAATGTTGTCATTATCAGTACTAATTATACAGTATACACGTCATGTTCCATCCATCCATTTTCTGAGCCGCTTCTCCTAACTAGGGTTGCGGGCGTGCTGGAGCCTATCCCAGCTGTCATCGGGCAGGAGGCGGGGTACACCCTGAACTGGTTGCCAGCCAATCGCAGGGCACATAGAAACAAACAACCATTCGCACTCACAGTCATGCCTACGGGCAATTTAGAGTCTCCAATTAATGCATGTTTTTGGGATGTGGGAGGAAACCGGAGTGCCCGGAGAAAACCCACGCAGGCACGGGGAGAACATGCAAACTCCACACAGGCGGAGACGGGGATTGAACCCCGCACCTCAGAACTGTGAGGCTGACGCTCTAACCAGTCGGCCACCGTGCCGCCTACACGTCATGTTATCTGTGATTAAGATAAATAAAAGCTAGCGGTGGGACTTAATAATGTTAATAATTAGTAGTAAATAATTTGTAATAATAATTAAGTATAACGAAATCATAATTTCAAATTCCCATGAAGCTACTAAATATGCAAACAAGTTCCCTTTTGTAATTTTTGTTGCAAAAAAGTGCAATGATACAAATATTATTTCAAACTCTAACTGCGTATTTGTCTTAAATCAGTTGAAAAAACATCTTATAACAACAACTTACATTTTTTGGGGTTTTTTTTGTAACCCAGTGTTATCAAAGACATCAACTACCCAGGATATCATCTCTTCTCCCCCATGCAGTCTGGTCGCCGGTACTGCAGCATATGAACAAACAGCAACCGCTACAGGAACAATTTAAACATTTTTAACAAGTTAAATGTTCATCACAGGACTTTTATTACTTTTAGTACTATTATTACTAGTGTACTTACATGTTGTATGCTTATTTATTATCTAGTTTTTATTATTTTATTTTATGTTATTTTATTCTTTGCTGCCATCCTCCTTTCCACCAAGGTATTTATTCACATTTTATTTCTGCAGTCCAGGCAATACAAACTTTAGTGCTTTTGCCTTCATTTCAATGTTGTCCAATTTGTGTGCATGCACTGTCCATCCCCTTTAAGGGTTGAGTGAGAAAGAGAGTAAGGAAGCGTGAATGCTAAGTATGAAGGAAGTGTGTGCATGTTTCATGTGAACAATAAGAGCTCCAAATAGGAAACCACAACTGCAGTCCATGTCCACTCATTCCCGCGCTGGAGGGAAAATGTTTACTATCCCTGAAATCCAGGTATCCCTTACTTCAGCCTTGCAGTAAGAGGTAGAGCGCCACTGTACTCTCAACTACGGTCGGAAGCCTTGAGCAGGAATGGCTAACATTTGGCACACTGATAGCATTGATGCACAAGTGACGCCAGGGCACCAGAACATTACATTGGGCTAACGATGTGATGAAGTATGAAGAGTGCAATACTCGGCTAAATGGAAAGCTTATTTTGAAAAAGTTGCCCGATAGAAGTGCGGAGAAAAGTGTGGTTGTGTGGAACAAAAACTTTGCTTATCACTGAAACAGTTCAATCCTACCATATCACCCTAATGCAAAGTATGTTTACAGCAAGCACCAGAGCGTCAAGAGTTCTTGAATGAACATGGTTGGTTTATTCCAGTGACTAGCTCATTAAAATGTTCATCACACTGCCTATTTTGTACAAACACAGAAAATACCACTAATCTGTCTCGTCTAACATTTTTATTTAACTCTGTTGTTCTAATACACACACACACACGCACACACACACACAGACACACGGTGGTACCTTGATAAAACTGACCCCGCTATAATGGATACCAGGTAAAACGGACAGTCGAGACTATACAATTTTTTGTCTAAAAATCGTTTCATTTGTCACTTAAAATGCCATTGACAAAGTCTGGTAGTTCCAGAATTGGCCGCTTTTGTTTACTGGTGCTTTGGCATAATGCAGGCAGGGAATGGGACTTACGTATTTCCGGGTCACAGATATAGAATATGTTTAGACCCAATTCCAATAGACGTGCCACCCATGCCTATGTGGCGGCCATGTTGAATGTGGGGCGCTGACGTGGTGGCCATGTCATGATGGTTATATCTGTTGTCTATTGGGCATAGAGCGCAGAGATGCAAAGAGAGAGAGAGAGAGAGAGAGAGAGAGAGAGAGAGAGAGAGAGATAGAGAGAGAGAGAGAGAGAAAGAGCAAGAGCAAGAGCAGCATGGCGGCAGTGTTGACTGACAAATAAAAAATACACAAGTCTCTGGAGTCTGAAACATGCTGTTTTTGGTACAGTAACAATTTTTTCACGCCGTTCGACTTTGGCAACAGATTTGGAACTAGGAAGCACATTAATTCCACGCGACTCGCCTATGATGAGTACTGTTCGTCAACAATGGCTCCATGACCAAGTACACCGGTGTGGTAAGTTTGGATAAAATGTGAAACTTTAAAACATTTTCAAGATTTTTCTTACTTGTATTTAAAGTAACTTTGTACTGTACTGGGAGTTTTAGGCCACCAAAAACACCTACTGTATAGTAATATGGGTGTATATGGCCTAAAAAAAGTGCTTCAGTGGCGATATCGGATGAACCGCCCCCCCCCCCCCCCCCCCCCCCCCCCCCTCGTCCTCCCCACACACACACACACGTCCGAAATGGAGAATAATACTTTGGATAGATGGAGATGAATACTTTGAGCAGTTGATGAAAATGAGAGGGAAGGAAGAGTAGAAGAGGCAAGTGTGGTGGACCAGGAAGTAGCAATGATTAGTAAGGGGAAAGTGAGAAAGGCACCAAAGAGGATGAAAAATAGAAAGGTATATGGTCCTGATGACATACATGTGCAGGTATGGAAGCATGTAGAAGAGGTGGCTGTTGAGTTTTTGACCAGCTTGTTCAAAATAATTCTAGCGGATGAGAAGATCTCTGAGGAATGGAGGAAAAGTGTGTTAGTGCCCATTTTTAAGAACAAGGATGATGTGCAGATAAGTTGCTGGATAAGTACATAGAAGGTCAGAAGGAGCTACCTTGTGTCTTTGTAGATGTAGAGAAAGCCTATAACAGAGTACCCAGAGAGGAACTGTGGTACTGCATGCAGAGGTCTCGAGTTGCAGAGAAGTATGTTAGAATAGTACAGGACATATATGAGGGCAGCAGAACAGTGGTGAGGTGTGCTGTACCCCAAGTACTGGGGGACAGAGGAATTTAAGGTGGAGGTGGGACTGCATCAGGGATCAGCCCTGAGCCCCTTCCTGTTTGCAGTGGTGATGGATAGACTGACAGAAGAGGTTAGACTGGAATCCCCATGGACCATGATGTTCGCAGATGACATTGTGATCTGCAGTGAAAGCAGGGAGCAGGTGGGGGAAGAGGTGGAGGCATGCACTGGAAAGGAGAGGAATGATGATTAGCTAAAGTCAAACAGAATACATGTGGATGAATGAGAGGGGCGGAGGGGAACGAGTGAGGCTACAGAGAGAAGATATAGCGAGGGTGGAGGACTTTAAATACTTGGGGTCAACAGTCAAGAGCAATGGTGAGTGTGGTAAGGAAGTGAAGAAATAGGTCCAAGCAGGTTGGAATGGGTGGAGGAAGGTGTCAGGTGTGTTATGTGACAGAAGAGTATTGGCCGGGATGAAGGGCAAAGTTTATAAGACAGTGCTGAGGCCAGCAATGATGAACGGATTAGAGACAGTGGCACTGAAGAGAAAACAGGAAGCAGAGCTGGAGGTGGTGGAAATGAAGATGTTGAGGTTCTCTCTAAAAGTGACCAGGTTGGATAGGATTACAAATCATCTCATCAGAGGGATGGCCACGGTCAAGATGTTTTGGAGACAAAGTTAAAGAGAGCCGACTTTGATGGTTTGGACATGTCCAGAAGAAAGATAATGAGTATATTGATAGAAGGATGATGAGGATGGAGCTGCCAGGTAAGAGAGCTCGAGGAAGACCAAAGAGAAGGTTGATAGATGTAGAGGGAAAACATGAGGGCAGTTGGTGTTAGAGAGGTGGATGCAGGAGATAGGCTTGCATGAAAAATCATGACACGCTATGGCGACCACAAGCAGGACATGCCGAAAGGAAAAGAAAAAGAGGGACAACGCAGATAAAGATATTAAGAGAACAGATGACACACTAAGTCAGAAACAACAGCAAAGGAGGGTGGGCTAGTGACTGTCTGTTCTCGTGAATCAGAAAGCGGGAGGCGTGGAGGTCGTGGAGGCTGTGTGGAGTCTGGCCAATCCTGTGCATGCCATTCTCATTGGAATTAAGCTTTGCAAAGCAGGCCCCAGGGCTTGGTTGCTAAGCAGTGAGATGGCTTGCCGATTTCCACAGAGACCTCAGGAGCAAGATCCTCTCTGATGGCCTGAACCAGACACCCCATAATAATGAGCAGCACCACAGCAACAATAGGGACCGCAAATCAAGGGGTGCATGCTGTTCGATTGCAGTAACAAGGGGAATAATTCATGTCGTGCAGGTTAATTCTATTGTATTACGTTACCCCCATCTTGTGATACTGACAGCAGGCTCCCACATTTACCATATGGAGAATGTTATCTAAATCTTTTGGCTCTTTTTATGTCAACCAAAGACATTTATGGTGATTATTCTTTCTTTTAATCTAGCCAGCAAGGTATGTTTGGCCCCTCTTCTTTGTTTGCCTCACTAGCTGAGAGGGCACACATTGCTAGCAATTTTGTAATTTCGAAACATAGAGACATGTTGGTAAACTTGGTAACTGTGGCAGCAGGGATTAAATTTTTTTCACCCAGAACTCTCGGGGTCCGTCGTAAGAGCATTTTCCTGAGGTTGTGTTTTTTCCCCCTTTCTCTTTCAAGGGGGTACGACTGGCAAAGGAATTGTGAGTGACCTTTTAAATTTTAGACAGTGGAGAAAGCTAAACAAGCCAAAGTCTGTTACTCTGTCGACAAACACTTAAAGGTCTCAGGAGAAGTTGGGAGCCTCCGGGGTCCTGGGAATGCTATTCATGTGGAGTGTAAGCAAGCATGGCCAAGGATGCTTTAGCAGTGCACGTAAACAAGGACAAATGCCTATCCATTCTCATAATAATCTGGTAGCAATATGCGGCTAGGGCACTGTATGGGACTGCATGTTAAAGGTTAAGTGAAACATGAATAATTATGTGCTGTCTCACCTATTTTCTTGTTTTAGGGGTCCAGAAACATTTTCAAATGTTAGTGCCAGCATTGAAGATGTCAACATGTTTGTTGATATAATAGCATAGTTCTGTAGTACTGAGTTTGTATTTGTGCATGGATGTGTGCAAGATGGAATGAGTGACAGAGTTGCTGTGACATTTTTAGTCATATTATATATTTCTTTAGATATTGCAGCCTGCAGGCAAGCTGACATGTCATTACTAAATCATAAAACTGGTGTATTTGGATTATCCAAGTCAACGTTTTTTAAGATAATTATTATTCATGTTACATTTTGAAATATTTATTGACATTTAGTTTCACTTACCATCTTAAATGTATTTAATGCTATTACTGTGCTTTGCGGGCTACTTCAATTAACTGCTCGAGTACGCAGTGGCCTGTTCATCCATTAACAGACACTTTACTTGCCCATCAATAATTCTGTGTAGTGTAAGCAGCTGCTTTTAATTTATCTCCTGTTGTGGACATTATTAGCATACTACAGCACGTTAAAACAATGAGACCATGGATTGTATTTTAAAGTAAACATACTTTGGCCTTCTTTTCTTACCCGTATTCCAAACGGGACCATGGTCTGATGTGACATTAACCGGTGTGATAAAAAAAAAAATTGTATAAAGAGATCCACATTTTAGCGTTAGTGGTGGCTTGACGTGTCCAGGCAATTAGCTGCTGCCACCAAAGGCAACTGTGGCGATTTTTCTTGCTTAACTCATTAGAAGGGTCTCAGACAGTGTGCTCACTCATGTCAGACCAGCGTAATTACTTTAAACAAGAGGGTGGGAGGGGGATCAAAGTAGCCACTGTCTTGCATTGTTCACTAGAGCCTCATTGTGGAATTTAATTAGCCGTTCATTTTAATAAAAACTCATTTGGGATGAAATGTGGTGTTAATAGTATCCTGGTCCCCTAAATGCATGTGCAACTTTATCTTAGATTAACACTGACAGGTGACATGATGGCTTTTTATAACGTTGGCTTTGATAAGACAGTAAACAATAATCTTGTACAAAAATTAAACTGGCATACATTATTAAATCTACATTTCTTCTGCTCTTTTTCACACACTCAACTTGTTGTAGTGGGTGAAGTGTGAGCAATTAACTGTACAAAATATTGTACCTTGGGTGTGTTTTTATTTGTACTACTTGCACAAATTCATGACATAAATTAAAGTTAGTTGACACATTCACTGTAAACATAACATAAAGTACACATAAAGCTCAAATGTGGGTCTTCTGTGACTTATCAGCTCTTGTTGCTGTATTTTTGTTTGGTTCGGGAGTTCAGGAGGTGCAAAAGCAAGACACACTTTGATATTAATGGTATTGCTGTCCTCTCTCAGGTCTTCACAGTAACAAAACCCTGGCCACACTGGGTCTTCAGAGCCAATTATAGGCCTTTATCCACCCTCGTGCAGCTTTGCTATGTCTTACCTAATTGGTCACTGGTGAGTTGTCCTCTACTCAGGAATGATGACCACCGGACTGTTCGCTTTCTGTGAACCTCAGCTGATGCACAAGTGTGACATCTAAAATTGCAGAAGAGATATAGAAGTCTAGTCTTTGCTGTGACATATATAACCTTAGTTTTTTTCCTGAATTCTGGAACAATGTAAACAGGAGATAAGTGTTTAATTGTACTTAGTACAGAGTTGGTTGGTGTGACTCCACATGCTGAGGTCAATTCCCCTAAATCCTCTTTCAGATACTTTCTGTATCAACAGTTCAGGGGTAAAATCTATCCATCCATCCATTTTCTGAGCCGCTTCTCCTCACTAGGGTCGCGGGCGTGCTGGAGCCTATCCCAGCTGTCATCGGGCAGGAGGTGGGGTACACCCTGAACTGGTTGCCAGCCTATCGCAGGGCACATAAGAACAAACAACCATTTGCACTCACAGTCATGCCTACGGGCAATTTAGAGTCTCCAATGAATGCATGTTTTTGGGATGTGGGAGGAAACCGGAGTGCCCAGAGAAAACCCACGCAGGCACGGGGAGAACATGCAAACTCCACACAGGCGGGGCCGGGGATTGAACCCGGGTCCTCAGAACTGTGAGGCTGACGCTCTAACCAGTCGGCCACCGTGCCGCCGGGTAAAATTTACGCTAAACCAATACAAAACACTGTCAGTGAACTTTTACAGGTTATTGGGAAAAGCAAAGTTGTGTGGATACACAGTATAGCAAACAAGACGTACTGACAGTGATTTAAATGAGAAATGAAATATGTCTACAAGATTTCATTTAACGTGTTCAAACAAAATACCTTCACAATTTTTTGAGAATCTTCCATTACAAATGCGGTGTGAAAAACAAAAAAAGACAACGGCAGCTACACTCAACATTCTGGCACTATTCTGTCATAATATTGATCACTTCTCTCTCTCTTCATTCTTTTTCCAGCTTTTGTGTGTTTTGCTATCACACACAGGTGGAGGATGCACAAACACAAACATGGAGCAAAATAAAAAAGATTTGGAAACGCACAACAGAGTGTGTGCCTCTTTTCTTCCCAGATCTTCTCCAGCAAGTCTTGACAAACATGGACTTCTGACCTTCTGATCGTCCGCCCAAAGCTTGTACACCATCTTAGCTCACATCTTCTGCATCCACAGCTCCTGCACAAATATGGTCTGCACTTCCTGCTCAGGCTGAGTCACTCCGCACCAGATTCTTCACTTTGTCAATGTTCTCAGCAGCCTTTGTCATTGAAGTCCATCCTCCATCTCCTCACAGTCACTTTTCAAGCGCTTGTGTCACTCTAAGTCTTGACAAACGGTAACAGTAGTGTGATACACAAAAAGCCTGAACAAGCACAGAGTGAGAGATATGAACAAATATTATAACACAATAGTAGGGAGAGATGTTGCACAACACAGTAAGCAGTTTGCCAGTTGGCAGAGTCATTAGAATAGCTGCCAGTCTTGTTCATTGTTGCACCTCATACATATAAAGCATTTGCAGGTAAGTGACTTCGAAAGCATCCAAAATACATTATACATTAGTTTAAAAAATATATTAAACACATTGCACACATTGATTATGTTTACATATCCATACAAACAGTTTATTCATTCATGTCTGCAAATCACAAACTTGCGTAAGTGCCCATATGCAATGCAATACTGAGATTCAATCCATCACATTTACATCTTATGTCTACAATGAACCAAACATATAGTGCATGTTTGTGGACTATTGCAGGATGTACACAGAGAGAACTCACAAGCAGAGAGAGAGCACACAGGCGTCTTAGGCCCATTCGCAACTAGCTTTTGTGCCCACTGCTTCCACTTTTTGTGTTGTGTTGTGGTTGAACTATTGTCATGCATAAATGCAACATCAATGCACCAAACATTTGTTTTGCAAAACCTACCGGGGCATTAGTATATACTTTGATTGAATTTGCCATAGTTCACTTAGATGTCAAACTACGAGATTACCGTTTCGCAGTGCATTCTGGCATACTCCTTTTCTTTTGCACCCATGGAAAAGCTTTGTTTAAAGATGGACCGTCATAGTCTGGCACCTGCAGTTCCTTTTTGGGAACTTGGGTGGCGCTTGGTGCCTCGCCTTCCCCTCTCTCTCTCCATTCACCACCACCCTCTCACCTGCGCACCTGTTCCTCATCAGCACTCATCATTGCCGGTATTTAAGCCTGCCAGATCCAAGAGTTAGACGCCAGAGTATTGACGTACACCCATGGGACACCGGCCAACTCTCATGAAAATTCTTGTAAGTTACCCGACTCCCTGCGATTGCGCTTACCCCATTGTGTTCTTCTGCTCCTCCAGTGCTCCTTCCGTGTCACCTGCCTCGCTGTCTGTCCCAACCACGCAACCAAGCACTTCCTCCTGCCACCACCCCTCCCGTTCCCTGCATGTTCCCTGCTTCGGCCAACCACCCTCACTCCTTGAACATCCAGCCTCCGAGATATCCTTCAATAAACCATTCTCAGTTACTTCCTCCACTTCCGCCTGCTGTTGGATCCAATTCAATATCACATGATCACCGATCGTGAAAGAATACTCTGACCCACAAAATGGACTCAAAAAACCCGGGAGCATTGAGGAAAGCGTTCAGCCTCTAAAGCGCCCACATTGACAGAGAGGACAAAGTTCCCTGCAAGATTATGGACTCCATCCACAACCTCGCTCAACAAGTTTCCCTCATATCCTCCAAGATGCATTCCGGCACCTCGTGGGTGAATGCAGGTGGGATGACGTCGCACTGAAGGGGATTTTTTACAACGGACTTTCAGAGCAGCTTAAGGACGAGCCCTCCTCACTCGAGGAATTAATAACCCTAACGATTAAACTGGACAATCGATTGTGAGAGAGAGAGAGAGAGAGAGAGAGAGAGAGAGAGGTTGTTGCACATAGCTTGGTCCCCTCCGCGGACACCGCTCCGCATTCCGAGCTCCCGGCCACCTCCTCATCACCTCACGCTGCTGAGAAGCCTATGCAACTCTGCAAGACCACATTATACCTTGAGGAACGTCAGCACCGTGTTAACCAACGTTTGTGTATTTATTGTGGACAGCCAGATCATTTCATCGCCACCTGCTCTTTAAAGTTAACTATAAGACCAGGCTCACCATGGCGCTCTCGCCAACATCATCACCAACACCTCTTCTAGCTCTCCTTCCCGTATGACCATTTCTTCGTGTATCCTTAGCCCAGATCGCAACACCCCTATCACAGCCGTCATTGACTCCGATGCAGATGACAACTTTAGCCATGAGTGTTTGACATGTCAGCTCCAGCTTTCCCTCGAACCCCTCCATTCTCCTAAAAAGGTTACAGCCCTGGATTGGCGACTCGAACAGCTCTGTTCACTCGATTTATCTCAGGTAATCACCGTGAAAACATCCAACTTTTTGTCATTCCTTCCCCTGATAGCCCATTAGTTCTCGGAATCCCCTGGCTCAAAAAACACAACCCCACCATTGATTGGACCCACCTGTCAATCATCGGTTGGAGTCCATTCTGCCACTCCCAGTGCATTCTCTCCGCTGTTCCACCTTCCAGCAAACCTCAGTCACCTGCCACACCTCTTGATCTCTCTCGGGTTCCGGAAGATTACCACGACATCTCTCCTGTCTTCTGTAAAGACCTTGCACTCTCATTTACCCACCCCCCCCCACCACCGCCCCTATGACTGCGCCTCAGATTTAATTTCAGCCTCTCTTTCTGCCCTGGTTCCCGTAACGGCAAGCCTGATGCCCTTCTCTCGCCTCCATTTCCCCCCTTCAAGCCCAAGTGAACCAGAGCCCATCCTTCCTGCCTCCTGCTTTATTGGGACGGCCACGTGGGAGATTGAACGGGTGGTTAAGGAGGCTCAGAAGTCACAACCGGATCCAAGACCGGACCTCCTAATTGGCTGTTCGTGCCCAATTCCGCATGCTCTGACGTCCTCCGGTGGGCCCAAAATCCTAAGCTTACCTGCCACCCCGGAATCACCCACACCATCCAATTCATTCAACAACACTTCTGGTTGCCCAGCCTGGTTAAAGGCACCCGGGAATTCGTCCTTGCCTACTCAGTCTATGCCAGAGGCAAGGCTTCACATCAACCCCCAGCTGGTCTGCTGGTGCAGCAGCCAGTCTGTCTTCTGGATACCATCCACAGTCCAATGGCCAATCGGAGCGGGCAAATCAGAATCTTGAGTCAGCTCTTTGCTGCGTTACCTCACGTAATCCCACTTCTTGGAGTACCTTTCTCCTTTGGATTGAATATGCCCACATCTCCCTCACCAGGTACGCCACAGATATGTCTCCTTACATGGCACGTTATGGTTTCAAGCCTCCTTAAGGAACAGGAGCATACGGTGGCGGTTCCTGTGGTGAGGGATCACCTGCCAAGGGTTCAGACCGTGTGGAAGGACATCAGGGCGGCTCTATCTCGGTCTGTCGAGAGAAATAAGCATCTGGCGGATCTTCGACGCTCTCCCACAATAGAATACAAGGTGGGTCAGATGGTGTGGCTCTCCTCCCGTGACTTCCCGCTCCAAACAGAATGCTGTAAACTCACTCCGCGATTCATTGGTCCCATTCCGATCACTAAGATCATCAATCCCGCATCAGTTCAATTGCAGCTCCCCCAATCACTCAAGATCCACCCGACATTCCATGTTTCTCTGCTAAAACCCATCTCCACCAGCAACCTTAGCCCTCCGGCTGATTCTGATGCACCACGTCTGCATTGCATATTATGTGACAACAGGCTCAAAACTGCCCAAAAAAGCACTGAATACCTTTCTTCCATTTTCACTGCATGTGATACATTATTCAGTTGCATCGCTTACTTCCTGGTGTGGTCAAATGCTTGAAGTGATAGAATGGCTGGAGAGGCTGACATAACTGCTATATGCTTTCTCTACAAAACTAATGCATGCTCATATAATAGTTTGGCATGCTCAAGAATAAGGTTTGTTCACAGGTTTCTGAAGTTCAAAATTCATTTTTAGCATTTTAAGCACTATATACAGTATATAATGTATATACCTCTTGTTCTGAAATGCCTGCAAAATTATTTAAGGGTTCCTCAGTGTCATCGATAAACACGTAAAATTGACAGTAGCCTACCTTCAAATTCATTTATTTTCTGTACCACTTATCCTCACTCGGGCCGCGGGCGTGCTGGAGCCTATCCCAGCTGACTGGGCGAGAGGCGAGGTACACCCTAAACTGGTCCCCAGCCAATCGCAGGGCACATATAAACAGACAGCCATTCACACTCACATTCACACCTGTGGGAAATTTAGAGTCTTCAATTAACCTACCATGCATGTTTTTGCGGTGTGGGAGGATACCGCAGTACCTGGAGAAAACCCACGTAGGCACGGGGAGACCAATGCAAACACACAGGCGAGGCCGGATTTGACCGGGTCCTTAGAAACATGCCGTCCTACTTTTAAATATAGTTTAGAAATGTTAACAGATTTACTTAAACCTTTGCATGGACATTCAAATTATCTTTCAACAAAAAACTCTTTTCATTTCATTTCATGACTTTTAGTCCAGCTGGTAAACCTGTAAGAAATACCTGACAAGCTATTAGAGAAAAGGAAAAAAATAAATAAATTTTTTAGTGCATCTACAGTATATTGTTTGACCCCTATTGACCTTGCATCTCCGCCCTCACCACTGCATATAGGTCAGCGCATATCCACCTTCATTCATTTCTAACAAGTTTCTCCATTTAGTAGAAAGTATGAATGTTTGAGATGATAAAGGCACACACACAAAGTGAGGCACGCACATCAACAGTAAATACAAAGAGTGAGGTTCACAGTGTCACAGTAAAGTAGCTTTTGTCCATTCCGCGGTGTGAAAGCAAAGTACATAAACATAGCCTTGTATGGCAGCAGACCAGGAAAAGATCAACTCCTTAACTATAAACCTTCACATTATAATGTTTTAATTTATATCACTGATTAAAACCAGGCGGCACTGTGGAAGACTGGTTAGAGCGTCAGCCTCACAGTTTTGAGGACCTGGGTTCAATCCCCGTCCCCGCCTGTGTGGAGTTTGCATGTTCTCCCCGTGCCTGCATTGGTTTTCTCCGGGCACTCCGGTTTCCTCCCACATCCCAAAAACATGCATTAATTGGAGACTCTAAATTGCCCGTAGGGATGACTGTGAGTGCGAATGGTTGTTTGTTTCTATGTGCCCTGCGATTGGCTGGCAACCAGTTCAGGGTGTACCCCGCCTCCTGCCCGATGACAGCTGGGATAGGCTCCAGCACCCCCGTGACCCTAGTGAGGAGAAGCGGCTCAGAAAATGGATGGATGATTAAAACCATGCATTTTCAAAATGTTGAAAAAAATCAAACAGATGACATTGCATTTTTTGTCATATTGTTTTATTGATTTCCTGATGACATTATTGCTTTTCATTACAAACGCAGAGGAATCTATTAGAATTGATTATTTTTGCTCCATGACCCACTCAAAGGTTTAGAAGTACAGTATGATTTTCCTATTTTTTGTGGTAAATAAAATTCAGCATCGGTCATCCATGTCATTTATGACCAACTGAAGGACTGATAAGATGAGAGACGTCAAAAATGTATATGCAACAGATTACCAACACTATTTTGTGATAAAGAAGGAGAGACCAAAGAAGACCTGGCAGTCAGCCGTCAAAGAAGCTTGATGGTGTAAATTTTAGAAAAATCGTTACCCAATATGTCCCAGGGCATCGGAGGGCCTAAATCATATAGTCCCAAATTTGTGTTAATAAACAAAGGTCGTGATTTATTAAAAGGTCCCATGCTATCATTTAAAAAAAAAAAATTCCTAATCTTTGATGTCCTTTTATCGGGATTGCAAGATAATTTGGATTGGAAATGCCCAGGATGCCCTTTTCAAGCTATTTTACTTTTAAGCCTGGCAATTGGGACAGCTGTATTTCTCATTAATAGTCATTATGTATATAAGCTTTGCTGTGATTGGATTGCTGTTATTCTTAATTTTAATACGTAAAACAGCTTTGCTCTGATTGATCCTTGGGCATATCACGGTGTCTTGTGGCGGCCAAGCGATCATAGCAATGTTGCCTTTAGATCCTTGTCCAACAATCATTGTGAAGCAGAATTCATAAACCTTGGAATGGTGTCCCACTAAAAGGGGACCTGAGCTGAAAGAGGACACAGATGAAAATAAAAAACAAGGGGGATATTTTGAGGCTAGGCTCGTCATCAGCTTCCATTCACTTGAACATACTGTAAATGGCATGACTTTCACAGCTCGTGCACATTTTGGCCACAGTAATCTCAAACTTCGCCATTTCATCCACAGCTACATTATGAACTATAAATATTGTTAGGTATTGTTGTAAAAATGCGAGCAAAAATGGGCACAAACTTGACTGCTCACGCAAACAGATGAAGAAGCTGATTACAAACCGGGCTCATCCAAGATTGCGTCTGATAAACACGTAAAATTTCCGCACAGTTCATTTTGCGCATTCTGGAGTACTTTATATGCAAATTGATTAATTTCGCACATGCAATGCAATTTTTCAAAGCAGGTGAAAATCAGCACGCAAAGCAATGCCAACATGGAGCAGGAAAAATTAAGGGAGGCGGGGAGAACATTTCTGCTCGAGTTAACATTTTTGAAAATGACACAAACACAAATTATCTTGCTCTATTGAGCAATGCAATTTTGGAACTTTTGAATAATACAATAGTTGACTTGGAGACAGTCACAAGAAGGAGTCATTTCACATCCCCTGAAACAAAACTCCTTTCAACACTGCATTTCCATAGGTTTCTGTCATTTTAGCGCACTGTGAAGATTGGTGCTGACCTCTCCCAGTGCAGTATTTTGTGTGTGCTTTCCCAAGATCTAAATGCAATGTTACGTAGGATGGGCACACACAACCAATAGCCACACACCTGGGATGAGTTAAATCAAACAAAACATATTATGAGATTGCTGGTTTCCCCAAAATTATTGGAGCAGTCAATTTATTTTATGTTACAACAAATGGAATTGGAAATTCCATCACTTGAAAATTTATTTTGCACATGCATATGCATGGCGAAACCATCAGCGCTACCATCAGAGCACAATCTGTTAGAGTGAGTGCACATGCAATTTAGCGCCCGGTATTTGGAATCTGTAAAATATCGCAATCACGTACAACATGCCCACCAACATCGCGGGCAATCTGTTGGAGTGTCCACGTAATTTTGCATCGCTTTTTGTCATCTTAGTAAATCAGGCCCAAGTCATGAATTGTGGCTCGAACTAGGTTTTAAACTTTCATTACACACAATACTGTTGGCTGATGTTAATGCTAACTGCAAAAAAGGTGTTTGGGCTGGGACTACTTAAAATTATAGTCCACTTTTTTTTTAGATATAGAAAATAGATGGACTTTACATAAATAAATAAATAAACTTTGGATGTGAAGGACTTATGATGGTCCCATTTTGACACAGGAATTATTTGATTTTACATTTTCATTATTTCAAATGAAAAATTGTTTTGAAAGCAGAACCAATCAAACTAGAACAGACTGTGTGTGTTTTAAATATAAGTTTGTAATATAATAGACACTTCTTCAAAGTGATAAAGATTAGTGTGCATTGACCCAAATTGTCACTTAAATCTGCTAAGAATTAGATCCACACAGGGAAAAAAAGGGGAAATCAGGGAGGAAGGAGAGTGCATGGAGGCTGAGGAGGAGTGAAAAGTTAATTAAAAAGATAAGTGACCAACAATGGCGGCCTGTCAGGGTGCAGAGTCATAGCTGGAGTTAACCCGCTTTGTGTTGCATGGCAGTGCACAGTGACATGCTCAGTGAAGGTTTTGTGTGACCTCTCTTGTGAGTGAGCCACACGACATTTTCAGGTGAATGGACTCACAGTCTGCAGAAGGTGGCCCAAGAACAAATGTAGAGCAGAACATACACACGTGCCAACACATGCTCTTCCTCTCTTTCGTCTTTCACACCATCTCCACATGTATCTCCCTCCACCCGCTGTTTCTTCCTCTTTCTCTTCCGAGGCACTTGTGACAGATCTAGGCAGTGGGTGGTGGCGCTGGCACATTGTTTCCTCCTCTCTCTCGCCTCTCTTTCTTCCATAGCAAAAACACACAGACGCACACAGATCCTCACCCACACACGGGGTTATAATTAATACTTTTCTTGTATCCATATTTCAGACTGTTTGCTTTGAATAAAAGCAGAGAGCTGGAGCTGAGGAGGGCTGAGAGAGTACGAGGCATACAAAAAAAGATCTCTAAGATTAATTAACAGTGAAAGAAGGGGAGGAAAGGGATGAGTCCCAAGAAAGCAGCAAGCTCTGCACAATGCAGCACACTTCATTTTAATAAGTGAGCTGTGTGTTTCTCTTTTCTAGGTGTGTGTGTGTGTGTGTGTGTGTGTGTGTGTGTGTATGTGTCACCACGACACCACTCTACCTGAAATGAAGGATAACTAGCCCACTGGATTAGGGTACGCATCATCTATCCTCCGTGCCCCTGCTCCCCTTCCCTTCTCCTCAACCCTTCTGCCCATTATTTGTATTCAAGGTTTTTTGAAATGACATTGCAATCTGACGATGCACCAGCCCATTATAATGTCTAGCAGGACAAATACCCTGCCGTTTTTCTGTGTAGAACTAACACAATTTTTCCATGTCAGTGTGTGTATGTGTGTGTGTGTGTGTGTGTGTGTGTGTGTGTGTGTGTTTGTGGGTGTGCATGGTGGTATTATTACTGTGGTCTGGGGTGGAGGAGAGGCCCCGGGAATGCTGTCATTAATCCTGGAGGAGGGCCGTCGCACAGTCTGATTATTAGAGAAATAAATTTGCATGCTGCATATGAGCCAGGTGAAAAGCACTGAAGGCGCAAATTATATTTCCCTGACAAGCTGAGACGCAGAATGGAGGCTGCCACCATATTGCTCCAAAACACACTTTCATGCATTGACATTCCTGCTGCGACACATAGTAGTTTAGGAAGGCTTTGCATATGCATAGCAGCACAACACACTAAGGGATCATTGAAATATGTACAGATTATGGTGAAGAATGCACGAGAATGTGCTTTCTATTCATAATGGAATGGTCACACAAATTCATAAACACACGTTGATGAATGATTGTGTTACTACAGACAACACTCTGGAAAAGACCACAAAGAGCTAATGCACATTCATGCCTGTTTCTTTTCTTTTCTTTTTTGCATTCATTTGTGATTGTATCATGAGGGTTCCTTTGCTCTGGGCTGTCCTCTAACACAGCCTGTAATGATCCATGCCAGCCAACTTAATGGAGTGGACACTCGCATCAACTTCATTACATTACATTGTCTGACAAAATGATACATCTCCTATACTTTGAGTTCTTGAGTTTTGTCCTCACTCTTTTGCCTTCACAAACTTCACTAACAAATGCATCCCAACTAGCTAGATTGGGTATACAGTGACACTACTACTACTAAGGTGTAGGGTTTACCTCCAGGATATTTTTTTTCCCCCTCTTAGAAAATACTGGATAATAAAATAATCCATTCCAGGGTCAGGGTCATCATCATACAATCTTTGTTTTCAGTACAGGCAATGTTTTTAACATCTTGTTACGTGGAAAACAAGTAAGAATGTTAAAATGAGATTCATGAAGTGCATCTGCGTCAACATAACCCATGTATAATTTTTATGTCTTAGTTTTACATTTGTCTGAATGTTAGAATCAAAACTTCTGACCTAACTTTTAAGTGATTATATATGGTGTATGGTGGCACTGGACTTTTACTGTTTTGCTTTACGTAAACTTGTCAAACCTCAACGGTTATCTTGACTCGTATATTTTACTGCCCTCTTCCAACTTCCCAGTGGTTTCACATTTCTTCCTAATTTGTCTCTATTTGGGCTTGGCACTTGTTTGATTTTAAAAAAGTGAGACGAAACAGGAGCTGAAGTGAATGGAAAGCAGGGCAATTGCAAGTTTTGCTGTGGCGACTTTTCTGTCGAGGATGAGGCAGTCGAGGTGGAGGGATATAGACATCCCACACCATGGCCAATGAATGTGTTTTACTCTTATTTCACTGTAAATTTTATGAAAAGTATGAAATCCATCCGGCATGGTGGGCGACTGGTTAGAGCGTCTGCCTCACAGTTCTGAGGACTGGGGTTCAATCCCCAGCCCCGCCTGTGTGGAGTTTGCCTGTTTGCATGCCTGCGTGGGTTTTCTCCGGACACTCCGGTTTCCTCCCACATCCCAAAAACATGCATGTGATTGCCTGGCAACCAGTTCAAGGTGTACCCCGCCTCCTGCCCGATGATAGCTGGGATAGGCTCCAGCACGCCCACGACCCTAGTGAGGAGAAGCGGCTCAGAAAATTTACCTTTTCTGTACCGCTCATCCTCACTAGGGTCGCGGGCGTGCTGGACCCTATCCCAGCTATCTTCGGGCGAGAGGCAGGGTACACCCTGAACTGGTCGCCAGCCAATCGCGGGGCATATATAAACAAACAAACAACCATTCGCACTCACATACACACCTTCGGGCAATTTAGAGTCTTCAATCAACCTACCACGCATGTTTTGGGGATGTGGAGAAAACCCACGCAGGCAAAGGGAGAACATGCAAATTTCACACAGGCGAGGACGGATTTGAACCCGTGTCTTCAGAACTGTACTGTGAGGCAGATGTGGTAACCGGTCGCCCACCGTGCCGCCCAAGTGTGAAATCATGTAATAATAATATATAAAATATGCCTTACGGTATACTCGCAACTAGTCCAAGGTGTATCTACTCTCGCTCGAGGTGGGCTCGGAGAACAAGTGGCATGGATATATACAATGAAGTCACTGGCGGTGTAGTGGTTCACTCACCTGGTTCCCGTGCAAGCTGAATGGGTTCAATTCCCACTATATTACTTGTGGAGTGAGAACGTGAAGGGTGTCTGTCTCTACAACCCCTTAGATTGAGACAATCAGTGCCATAGTTTGATGTCCTAACGTTCCCAAGGACGGCACGCATGTTCTTCATCCTCTCACACAACTTGTTGTGGCTGAGCTTTTTGGAAAAGGCTTTGTGCAATGTGCCTGATGAATGACATCATGATCATGAGTTGAACTCAGACGTTTAGGCTTATTTTTTTTCAGAAAATGTGGGATGCTTCATAGTTCTTAAATCTTATAGGATAGTTAGACCTAATAAGATAATCCTTTATTGTAACCCTTTATTGATCCCTAGAGGAGAAACTGAAGATAACAATGACATTCAAATAAGTGCCACATGGGTTAGTGCTTGTGTTTGCTGTAGCTCACATTAGAACACATGGTTATTTGTCCACTGTAAGTAATCTTTCATCTCTTAGCCTGTGACTATAGGCAGAGGGAACACAGTAGGATGGGTGATTCTATTCTAACGCCTCTAGTTAGGCATGCATATATTCCTATTAAAGTCAACAGTCCTGGAAGAAGACAACAGAGAGCAAACAGAATGACCTTGAAATATTTATCCGCAGCCTCGCTTCAGAGAATTAAGTTTGGTGTCAGGGGCAACCCGTAGCTACCCAGCTCTACTTTTAGTGGAAGCATATATGCCCATGCACAGACACACACAAACATACACATTCCTATTTTATGTAGACTGAGGCAAACTCATGTACCAGCTTGCAGTGTTCAATATTAAAAGAGGTCAGAAAGGCATGGCTTTGATTGGGACAATAAAGGCTGATGAACAGGATCTTATAGTGAATGTGTGTGTGTGTGTGTGTCTATGTGCCAAAGTGCAAGGGGTACAAGCCAAAACCCTGAAGTGAATGCCAGGAGCTGCCCGGCCTAGAAAGTGTGATTGTGTGTGTGTGTGTGTGAGTGTGTGTGTGTGTGTGTGTGTGTGTGCGTGCGTGCGTGCGTGTGTGTGTGTGTGTGTGTGTGTGTGTGTGTGTGTGTGTGTGTGTGTGTGCAGAAAAGGGGTGGGGGTGAAGAAGGAAAAGAGAGACCCAGTCAAAGTAAATGTGGGTCATAATTGATGATAGAGATGGGATAAAATGTCATGAATTGCAACATTGTTTTTATGGTGGTTAAACAGTAAATATGTATTGTAATAGTGCATCACAAATAAAGCGTTCAAACGCAAAAGCTGTCAGGCGCCATTTAGAGCAAAACCGAGCCACGCCTATTAACAGACTGCCTGTCTGGCATTTCCTAACCCTGCAACACCAAACAGCTAATATGTATAACTTATCGAAAAGAAAGGTTTAATTGCAGAATCTGCTAAGCACTTTACGCATTTCGCTGCAGCTGCCGTCATCTCCATTTAAGACAATCGCATGCCCATAGGTATAGTTACATCACCACAAATTCGGCACTTTTCATGTACGCCTCAAACATCTCTCTTTAACTCGGTGCTAATGTAGCTTCTATTAAGTGATGCAGGGCAATGGGAAAGATGTTGTTCAAACCAGTGTACAATACAAAAAAAAGTTATTTTAATATTAAATTACCAAAGTGATTGCTGTTTGTGCCAAGCTGATGATCCAGTGCAAAATTTCTAAAGGGACGTGTGCAAGGGAGACAGGATTGAGGTTTTGCCAAAAACCTCTTTGTTGTAGTTATGTAATCGTCATGTTCATAGGGAATTTTTATTGAAACAGTAACAAAGCACATGTCCACAAATTAGCTCACTTTCTCCCATTTAACTTCTCATTGTCTGCAATGCCTGTGAGGGCTTACAATAATGGATGATTGGAGGGGACAAAGGAAAACCAGAGGGCTGTGTGTGTGTTTGTGTGAGGAGGGGGAAGCATATTGGCAGTGTGGCAAAGAAAAGCATGCTGGCTTGTTGGAGCACAGTGGAAGTGTGCCTGCCAGTTTTCATGCCACTGGGGCTCTCTGACCTGTGCTTGTGTGTGTGTTTGATTGTGTTTGCAAAACTGAACGGAACAACAAAACCATCACTGCCCAGTCCTGTCTGCAGTTTATTCTGTCTATGTTAGCACTGCCAAACCATGTGCACGTACCTCTCCCATGCCCTTCTCAGTCGGCTTACAGTTTGTGTGCGTGTATATTTGTGTGTGCATGTGTGTGTTGCAAGTCAAGAAGAAGAAGAGGACGGTGCTTGCCTCATATTCATTCATGTCATTATAGTTAGCATACGATCCAGTTCGGTGTTTCATTATGCATTTCTATCTACTGCTCTCTGGTGTTATTCTTACATCTCAATTACCCGCTCTGTTCTGGACATAACATGCATTATGTATGATGACAAAAAAAATTGAAGAGCGAAACTCACATACTTACATTTGGATTACCAAGACAAAAAAACTATCTTCCCTCAACATGTGAATACAGTTAATAAAAAAAATCTAATGATTTACAGATTGCCATTTATATACTTCATAAGATTGACACTATCATGTAGCTTGATACAATAATCCAAAACTTTAGAAATAACTTTAATTATTATTAAATTATGTGTTTTTTCTTCCCTCTTTCATCTTCTTCTCTACAGTTTTTGATATAGAAACTGGACTTTTTTAAACAACCAACACAAAGAAACCCCGTTTGAGTTTTGGTATTTCTATTGAAATTCCCATGGTTAATAGTCCAATACTAAATGCTGACTTGATGTGCTTGTGTTCCCTTTGCTACAGTCAAAAAAAAAAGTATGCCGCTTTAGATCATACGGTTGATCGGACTGCTCCAAGAATGTGCACTGTGACCAGTAGAGAAACATTAATCCCATAACTCAAATTCTCAGGTCAAATTTATAGTGTATTGTCGAATATCCCTTTATGTATGCTTAACATCCTAGATCATTGCGCTCACTGGATTCTCTTTTTATGTTTGCATAGGCCTAATTCATGACATAGCTCTTGCACTTATGGGTATCTCAATGTTTCAGTTGTTCAAGTGTACCTTATGACAGCTGTCTCCAGCTGGTTGACTCACGAGTGGGCCAAAATACCTGTCGGCAGGTGTAACTCTCATTGAAAGTAGCAGAAATCGTTTGCTTGGAGTGAATGCCTCAAAAGACTGGACAACAAAATATTACATTGGAAGTCCAATCATTTTTGTACAGCTAGTTTGATGAATTTATTTATTTGTTTATGTATTTCCTGTTGGACCACAAAAATACAGCAATGTCTGATTTTCATTAGTTCATTTTCGACCGTCAATCAAATGCAGTCCTATTGGGGACACAAGCCAGTGCAAACTGTAGGCCGGTCCCAAGCCCGGATAAATGCACAGGGTTGCGTCAGGAAGGGCATCCGGCTTAAAACTTTGCCAAACAAATATGAGCATTCATCCAAAGAATTTCATAGCGGATCGGTCGTGGCCCGGGTTAACAACGTCCGCCACCGGAGCCGTCCACCTGCAGGGCGCTGGTGAAAATTCAGCTACTGTGGGTTGCAGTCGAAGAAGAAGAAGAGGTGGAAAGCGGGATCTTCAGCACAAAGAGAAGAGGAAAGCACAGAGCATAGAACTGAATTTTGAATGTTGGGACTATGACAGGAAAATCTCTGGAGTTGGTTAACATGATGATTAGGAGAAAGGCTGATATATTGTGTGTCCAGGAGAGCAGGTGGAAAGGCAGTAAGGCTAGAGGTTTAGGGCAGGATTTAAATTATTTTACCATGGTGTAGATGGGAAGAGAAATGGTTATTTTAAAAGAAGAGTTGACGAAGAATGTCTTGGAGGTGAAAAGAGTATCAGATCGAGTGATGAGGCTGAAACTTGAAATTGAGTGTGTTATGTATAATGTGATTAGTGGCTATGCCCCACAGGTAGGATGTGACCTCGAGGTCAAGGAGAAATTCTGTAAGGAGCTAGACGAAGTAGTTCTGAGCATCCCAGACAGAGTGAGAGTCGTGATTGGTGCAGATTATAATGGACATGTTGGTGAAGGAAATAGGGGTGATGAAGAAGTGATGGGTAAGTACGGCATCCAGGAAAGGAACTTGGAGGGACAGATGTATGCAAATGGCTGTAGTGAACACATTTTCCCATAAGAGGCAGGGAGATGAGCGGAGGTAGAAGCACACAGGTGGATTACATCTTGTGCAGACGATGTAATCTGAAGGAGGTTACCGACTGTAAGGTAGTGGTAGGGGAGAGTGTGGCTAGACAGCATAGGATGGTGGTGTGTAAGATGACTTTGGTGGTGGGGAGGAAGATTAGAAACACAAAGGCAGAGCAGAGAACCATGTGGTGGAAGCTGAGACAGGACGAGTGTTGTGCAGCTTTTCGGGAAGAGGTGAGACAGCCTCTCGGTGGACAGGAGGAGCTTCCAGAAGACTGGACCACTACAGCCAAGGTCATCAGAGAGGCAGGCAGGAGAGTACTTTGGGGTATCTTCTGGCAGGAAAGGAGAGGAGACTTGGTGGTGGATCCTCACAGTACAGGAAATCATACAAGGAAAAAGGTTAGCTAAGAAGAAGTGGGACACTGAGAGGACCGAGGCGAGGCGAAAGGAATACATTGAGATGCGACATAGGGCAATGGTAGAGGTGGCAAAGGCCAAACAAGAGGCATATGATGACATGTATGCCAGGTTGGACACTAAAGAAGGAGAAAAGGCTCTATACAGGTTGGGCAGACATAGGGATAGAGATGGGAATGATGTGCAGCAGGTTAGGGTGATTAAGGATAGAGATGGAAATATGTTGACTGGTGCCAGTAGTCTGCTAGATAGATGGAAAGAATACTTCAAGGAGTTGATGAATGAGGAAAATAAAAGAGAAGGGAGAGTAGAAGAGGCACGTGTGGTGGACCAGGAAGTGGCAATGATTAGTAAGGGGGAAGTTAGAAAGGGATTACAGAGGATGAAAAATGGAAAGGCAGTTGGTCCTGATGACATTCCTGTGGAGGTAGGAAGCATCTAGGAGAGGTAGCTGTGGAGTTTTTGACCAGCTTGTTCAATAGAATTCTAGCGCGTGAGAAGATGCCTGAGGAATGGAGGAAAAGTATGCTGGTGCCCATTTTTAAGAACAAGGGTGAAGTGCAGAGCTGTGGGAACTATGGAGGAATAAAGTTGATGAACCTCATAATGAAGTTATGGGAAAGAGTAGTGGAGGCTAGACTCAGGACAGAAGTGAGTATTTGCGAGCAACAGTATGGTTTCATGCCTAGAAAGATTACCACAGATGCATTATTTGCCTTGAGGATGTTGATGGAAAAGTACAGAGAAGGTCAGAAGGAGCTACATTGTGTCTTTGTAGATTGAGAGAAAGCCTATGACAGAGTACCCAGAGAGCAATTGTGGTACTGCATGGAGAAGTCTGGAGTTGCAGAGAAGTTGATAGAATAATACAGGTATGAGAGCAGCAGAACAGTGGTGAGGTGTGCTGTAGGTGTCACAGACTAATTTAAGGTGGAGGTGGGACCAGGTGGGATCAGCCCTGAGCCCCTTCCTGTTTGCAGTGGTGATGGATAGGCTGACAGATGAGGTTAGACTGGAATCCCTGTGGACCGTGATGTTTGCAGATGGCATTGTGATCTGCAGTGAAAGCAGGGAGCAGGTAGAGGAACAGTTAGAAAAATGGAGGCATGCACTGGAAAGCAGAGGAATGAACATTGGCCGAAGTAAGATAGAATATATCTGCATGAATGAGAGGGGTGGTGGGGGAAGAGTGAGGCTACAGGGAGAAGAGATAGCAAGGGTGGAGGACTTTAAATACTTGGGGGTCAACCGTCCAGAGCAATGGTGAGTGTGGTCAGGAAGTGAAGAAACGGGTCCAAGCAGGTTAGAAAGGGTGGAGGAAGGTTTCATGTGTGTTATGTGACAGAAGAGTCTCTGCTAATTTATAAAGTTTATAAAACAGTGGTGAGGCCAGCCTTGATGTACGGATTAGTGGCACTGAAGAGACAACAGGAAGCAGAGCTAGAGGTGTTGGAAATGAAGACGTTGAGGTTCGCTCTCAGAGTGACCAGGTTGGATAAAATTAGAAATGAGCTCATCAGAGGGACAGCCTAGGTTTGATGTTTTGGAGACACAGTTAGAGACACGTCCAGAGGAGAAATAGTGAGTATATTGGAAGAAGGATGATGAGGATGGAGCTGCCAGGCAAGAGAGCTAGAGGACGACCAAAGAGATGGTCGTGAGGAAGACATGAGGGCAGTTGGTGTTCGAGAGGAGGATGCAGGAGATAGTCTTACATGGAAAAGGGTGACCCCTTAAGGGATAAGCCGAAAGGAAAAGAAGAAGAAGATTTTCATCAGTCAATCACTTATCCTCACGAGTGTCGCAGGTGAGCTGGAGCCTATCCAGGCTGACTTTTGGCAATAGGCAGGGAAACACCCTGGACTTGTCGGTAGTCCATCGCAATGTACATAATGTGTAGTCAAACAATCATTCACACTCACATTCACACCTTTGAGTCGTCAATGAACCTAACTTGCATGTTTTTGGATACGTACAACCCCAATTCCAATGAAGTTGGGACGTTGTCCATCCATCCATCCATTTTCTGAGCCGCTTCTCCTCACAAGGGTCGCGGGCGTGCTGAAGCCTATCCCAGCTGTCATCGGGCAGGAGGCGGGGTACACCCTGAACTGGTTGCCAGCCAATCGCAGGGCACATACAAACAAACAACCATTCGCACTCACATTCACACCTACGGGCAATTTAGAGTCACCAATTAATGCATGTTTTTGGGATGTGGGAGGAAACCGGAGTGCCCGGAGAAAACCCTCGCAGGCACGGGGAGAACATGCAAATTCCACACAGGCGGGACCGGGGATTGAACCCGGGTCCTCAGAACTGTGAGGCTGACGCGCTAACCAGTTGACCACCGTGCCGTTGGGACGTTGTGTTATACATAAATAAAAACAGAATACAATGATTTGCAAATCATGTTCGACCTATATTTAATTGAATACACTACAAAGACAAGATATTTAATGTTCAAACTGATAAACTTTATTGTTTTTAGCAAATAATCCTTAACCTTAGAATTTTATGGCTCCGACACGTTCCAAAAAAGCTGGGACAGGGTCATGTTTACCACTGTGTTACATGACCTTGTCTTTTAACAACATTCAATAAATGTTTGGGAACTGAGGACACTAATTGTTGAATCTCTGTAGGTGGAATTCTTTCCCATTCTTGCTTGATGTACAGCTTCAGCTGCTCAACAGTCCGGGGTCTCCGTTGTCATCATTTACTGCAGAATGTGGTTTGACATTGTCTTGCTGAAATAAGCAGGGGTGTCCATGAAAAAGACGATGCTTGGATGGCAGCATATGTTTCCGGATGGTTCTTTTCCTCTTTGGCCCGGAGGACATGACGTCCACAATTTCCAAAAACAATTTGAAATATGGATCGTCGGACCACAGAACACTTTTCCACTTTTCATCAGTCCATCTTAGATGAGCTTGGGCCCAGAGAAGCTGGCGGCGTTTCTGGGTGTTGTTGATTAATGGTTTTTGATTTGAATAGTAGAGTTTCAAGTTGTACTTACAGATGTAGCGCCAAACTGTATTTACTGACATTGGTTTTCTGAATTGTTCCTGAGCCCATGTGGTCATATCCTTTACACATTGATGTCGGTTTTTGATGCAGTGCCGCCTGAGGGATTGAAGGTCACGGGCATTCAATGTTGGTTTTCAGCCTTGCCGCTTACATGCAGTGATTTCTCCAGATTCTCTGAATCTTTTGATGATCTTTTGGACCGTAGATGATGAAATCCCTAAATTCCTTGGATTTGTACGTTGTGGATTATTGTCCTTAAACTGTTCGACTATTTTCTCACTTGTTCACAAAGAGGTGAACCTCGCCCCATCTTTGCTTGTGAATGAATGAGCAATTCAGGGATGCTCCTTTTATACCTAATTATGGCGCCCACCTGTTCACAATTAGCCTGTTCACCTGTGGGATCTTCCAAACAGGTGTTTGATGAGCATTCCTCAACTTTCTCAGTCTTTTTTGCCACCTGTCCCATCTTTTTTGGAACGTGTTGCAGCCATAAAATTCTAAATTAATCATGATTTGCTCAAAACCATAAAGTTAATCAGTTTGAACATTAAATATCTTAAATATAGGTTGAACATGATTTGCAAATCATTGTAATCTGTTTTTATTTGTTTAACACAACGTCCCAACTTCATTGGAATTGGGGTTGTATGTGTATTGGACCTAAATAGCAGTATTGTGCTTGTACTCTAACCTTGTATTTTTGACACAGTGAGACATTAGTACAGTGCACTGTGTTGTTTTTAATTTTAGACAGGAACCATTTCAAGTGGATTGTAATCCTAAACTGCTGTGAAGAAGTGACACCAAGATCGAAGGTACCTTTAATATGAAAATCAATCAATCAATCAATCAATAAAAAAACTTTTCTTTTTCACAACAACTAGCTTAAAATGTAACCACATCATGGCAGTGTCATCTTGGATACTTGCTCAGCCAATATTTCCTAATCACACATTATTGTATGGGCTATAAACAAAAAGGCCCAGTTCTGGCTCAGTGTCTTTGAAGATAATAAAAGTTGGAATTGATTTATGATTTAATAATTTTCATTCAAATCCTGATGCAACACCCATACATCATCCATCCATTTTCTATACCTGCTTGTCCTCATTACAGTCACAGCCTGATGCAAGACCAATTGTGTTAAATAGCTCTTACATTGTTTCTGGTACCAGTCTACGTTGGCCAATTCTTCATTAATCTTGAACCATGAAATGTCCAACATCAACAAAACTGGCAGTATCGCCCTCTCAGGCTTTACATTTATCACTCAAAGAGAAGGGGCAAAAGATTCCACATTTACTTCAAATAACTTGGGCCACTCTTCCAACAAACTAGTGACAAATCCAATCAGATTTGTTCTCCAGTTATAATACGCATCCCATAGGAGTGTTTAGTTAATACCATGGCAGAAAAAGAACAGTTAGATGAAGAGCTTACAATACACAACAAAAATAAATCGATACAACTCTAATTAAATCAGGAATATTGAGGTCAATATGTTCGTTCTGAGTCAAGAATCTTATATTTTAAATGGTTTGTGTAGGTGTCACTGATGGTGTAGTGGTACATTCGCTTAACCTGAGCCAGCGTGGGTTCATTTCCCACTCATTGATGATGTGAATCTGAAAGCAATTTTGTCCGCCTTTCGCCTGAAGTCAACTGGGATAAGCACCCCCACGACCTTGAACATGATAGTATAGAAAAAGGATGGATGGAGGGTTTGCGTTATTTTAATTTATTTTTTTTATTTTTTTTTGAGAGCAATTGTCCGACATCAAGTAAAATAAAATTACATGTCTTAATATAAATAGCTACAGTGTTTCCCTGCTATATTGCTGATTTCTTAAGCATTTTTAATGGGTTTTTACTATATACAGTAATACCACTCCATCGCAGGGATTACGCTCCAGCCAACCCCTACAATAAGTGAAATTCGCGATGTAGAAATACCCTAGTTAAATACCCCATAATCATGTTTTTGTAGCATTTACAATGCTTAAACATTTGTTTAAGGTTTTTAAACACACTTTTAAATACATTTAAACACATACTGTATAATATATTGAGAGAGCAACAGATAACACAAAATTATTGTACAAACAGTATAAAAAATTAGTAACAACTGTACTAACACTTACAAAAAAAAATCTGCGATATTGCGAGACCGCAACGCCTGAACCGCCATATCGCGGGGGATTACTGTACTTACTTACTATAAATACAAAATTGGCTAGAACACTGCAGAAAGAAATATAGTTGATGGCATTCTTTGTCTTGTGAACATTTACTTGTTTTTGGCATAAAATACGTGGAGGGATGGCTGGATCGATACTTTCATCATTCCGTGCAGGAAATTAGATTTACAAGATTAATAAAGTTTTAAAACCTCTCGACATTACCGCAGAATTTTTATTTTTTTACTCCCAGTGACAAGTTTAGCAGCTGATATTCGTAATGCAGTACAGGGTTCAAATAAGTAAAGCAGTGGGTGATCGGTGAAGGGATAGTGAAATACATCTTACAAACAGCTGGGGCAAGATTATTAGGGCTATGCTAGCTAGTTCCTCCATTCGTCTCATCAGCAGTCGGAATGACTATGAGAGTGCGCAGTTCTTTGTAAATGTTATGAAAATGAATAATCCTCCAGTGAATATCCGATCATAACAGCACCGTCCATTCTCTTTGTTTTGCTTTTAAACTAGCCGCGTTTGGGAAGCCATCACGTACATCGGTGGCCTATGTCATTTTCCAGTTGGCCAACGAAAACGATACATGCGTTCCACTGAGGTCCATTGTTTCAATTCACCCACTTATTAAGCTGCTAAACTCCTAAAAAGGTTGCTCGGCCCGCTAGTTTGAGAGTTTATTTTACTTGCCACTGAGTCACCTGACTTTCTCTCCTCACCCTATGCCATCCATGCACCCGTTCAGTTGTTTTTGTTGTTCATGCAGGTGGCTACATCACACTGGCAAGTGCACAACAATGCAGACTGTGTTCCCAGGTCGGCGTAAATGAACCCCCCCCCTCCCCCTCCCAAATCGTTTCTCTTCCAAAAAAAGGTAAATTGTCTTTAATTAAAATACAGATTTCCAACTCTAAACGAGATGACTTGTCAAATCATGTAGTTCAAGTCAAAATGATGTCAAGTCGCTTGGCTACCAAGTCTAAAGTCAAGTCAAGTCGGTCTTAAGTATTTGGTAAGCCAGTTGCAAGTCATAAAACTGGCAGCTCAAGTCGACTTGACTCAAGTCCCCCCATCTCTGTATTTAATAAGTTTAAAGCATGTGGGGGGGAAACAATAAAAGAAAGAAAGGTCTGGATGTGTGCCCTGTGATAAACGGGGGTTCACTGCATTTGAAATCCATATTTAAACAGGACAGTGCTTTAAATGTTTATAGAAATAAAACAAGGTTATGTATTGAAATAGAATTGAAGTCATGCTCATTGGGATATTTCGAACACTTAACTCTATGTGCTCCAACTGCCTGACACTCGTGACTGACACTTGAAAATAAATGTTTGGCTTATCTATTTTGTCATTGTGTGTGACAGCCATCTCAACTGTACCCAGCAAGCATGTAACCACTCAAAACATAAAGAATGTGTTTGACACCTTGCTCTGAGTAATACCAGTTGCTGCCTTGAAAAGAAAATTTGATTGGCCTATCATTGTTTTTTTTCATGCTATGCACAACGTTTTAAGATTAATCTTTTCCAAGTTACATCAGATGACAAGACTTGTTTTGAAAACAACATATTTGTAGGTTGTCATTGGCAAACAAACACAGCGTATGTTTCCATTTGCCCTCCCAAGCCTTTGGCTAGTCTTGCTCACTGACCTGTCACATTCAGCCTGGTTGGCCTTCTCCAACAGGGCTGGACAGCTGACACGAGTACTCACCCTCCCTTTTTCTCCCTAATGAGTTTTGATATGAGCTTATGTGAAAATCTTCATGGCAAAGTTAAGCCCGCAAGCTACTCTAACAATCTGGCATATGTGGGCGTCCATTTCACTATCACTTCCACGCAGAGGTGATGCTGGCAAGAACACTGACCACGATGGTGGAAATATTTTTTGTGTTAACCTGCGAGCTAAAGACAAAGCAAGATGTTTCCAAAGCCTAGAGACATGACAGTTGTGGCTTTTATTGTTTAGCTGAAAAAAGAGGATGTGTCATTGCCTGTAGCTGCAGGAGGGATCTACTATCTTCATCATCTTTTGGACATGCCACACGTTATAAAAAATGTAACTCTTTGAACAAAACAGAAGAACCAATATGCAAAACACATTTCATGATCCTAATGTACAATAGATAAATAACATCCACTACAGTTGAAATGGGCCGCTTCTACATCCAAAGATTCTTTTGCCTTTGTTTAAGTTCACACAGACTGGCCTTTTAACATTTGGTCACAGTGTAACTTGCACCTGAAAATGTGCGTTCTAATGTGGACTCCACCACTGGATAATTATGCCATGTGGATTTCAGTCTTCTGAGATTTCAATGTAAGATGTCAATAACCAACTTGGAAATGACAGGCACACAGGGATTGTGCTCACCAGTTTGGCTGGATCTTTAAAAAGGTCACACCAAGATGTACACCCGTTCTTGAAAGAGATGGACACATAAAATACTATTTTATCACCATTTGTTTTATCTCTGTCCATAGATTAAGGCTGTTACAGTGATTGAAAAACTAAATCAACTATCCAAATTGTAATTAGCATCACTGTACATCACATTTTGGTCAAGAAATGATGTGCATCTATTACTTGATGGTGGTCAGCCAATGGCAAAATCAGGTACTACCAGTTTCTAGGACAGGGGTTATGCGTGCGCTGAGCCATGGGTGGCAGATTTGTCATTGCCACAACATTCTAACGTTTGGGAAAACAAGGCTAGAAATTGCAGTTGCACATTATCTCTGGACGCAGGATTAAACTCCACAGTTTCCATTGCACTACAGCTCTCATCCTCCATTGCTGTCTTTAGTGTGTCCCGTTCTAATGGATACAATAAATGCGGGGGGGGGGGGGTTTTAGAAGAGTTTTTGGGAGTAGAGAAATGGCGGTGCCAAAGCAGGTTGAGGAAAGTCCAAATACTGTTAAGTGAGAGTAGTTCACAATGCGCTACTTTAATGGGCTAAAAGTATACTAAACATAATTTGTGCTTGTACATGATTATAAATAGGGATGCTGGTCAACCTATAGTCTAAGGTCAACAGCTCCAATATACTGTTCATACAGCCATTCCTACACACCGTTCTGTGTGTGTGTGTATGTGTGTGTGTATATATATATATATATATATATATATATATATATATATATATATATATTCACCGTTCTTGTGAATCAGTGGTCTTGTATGTCTTCCATTTTCTAATAATTGCTCTCACAGTTGATTTCTTCACACCAAGCTGCTATTGCAGATTCAGTCTTCCCAGCCTGGTGCAGGTCTACAATTTTGTTTCGGGTGTTCTTTGACAGCTCTTTGGTCTTGGCCATAGTGGAGTTTGGAGTGTGACTGTTTGAGGTTGTGGAGAGGTGTCTTTTATATTGATAATTAGTTCAAACAGGTGCCATTAATATAGGTAACGAGTGGAGGACAGAGGAGCCTCTTAAAGAAGAAATTACAGGTCTGTGAGAGCCAGAAATCTTGCTTGTTTGTAGGTGACCAAATACTTATTTTCCACCATAATTTGGTAATAAATTCTTTAAAAAATTAGACTGATTTTCTTGAATTTTTTTTTCTCATTTTGTCTCATAGGTGAGGTATACCTACGAGGAAAATTACAGGCCTCTGTCATCTTTTTAAGTGGGAGAACTTGCACAATTGGTGGCTGACTAAATACTTTTTTGCCCCATTGTCTCTGCGTATATATATTGCTTATATATATATTAGTGGTGTAATTCATGTGAATGTGTGCGCGTGTGGTTGTGTGTTTATATGTGCCCTGCGATTGGCTGGCAACCTGTTCAGGGCGTACTCCGCCTCTTGCCCAAAGATAGCTGGGATAGGCTCCAGCATGCCCGTGATCCTAGTGAGGATAAAGCGGTACAGAAAATGGATGGATGGAAGAACCCCCGGCTATATGCATTATCAATACACACTAATTCCACCCTCATATCACAAATCAGTCTCCTTTGCCAATGTTTGTTTGTCCTTTGTGTTTTCTTTCCTGCATTGTTACCCTGGTAGATTCCCATGTTAGAGCTCATAAAATTTTCTGTAAAAAATAAATACCTGTATCATTTGTGTGTGTTTGGGTTCGACAAAAGACCTCTGGTTATCGAGAACTCTTATCTAATTATCTAATTCATGTAGCAACCTTCAGATTACGAGGCTGATCAAATATTTTTCGTCACTTTCTCCTAAATGTTATACATATAAAAAGTGACGTAGTGTCCTTTTACAAGACAAAATAGCTTGATTTATAACGCTGAAACTTAAAATCACGCTAAACCGGAAGTAACGCAGGCGTCGCTTCCGGCTCATTCTTTTCTCCTAAATTAATTACGTTTTTATTCAACCCCATATAAGCTACAACAGTATGTATCTGTACATACAATACATGTATCTGTATCCAATCGTTCGATACGGTGGTCATGGTTCGGTTCACACTAAATGACAATTCGTCATTTTATATCAATGTACTATAGATAGAGGGTGACTTTAAAAATGTATTCTGATACAGTTACTAGTTACCTTTTAAAAAGTTTAATTAGGAAGGTTATCCAAGTACCATAAAATTAAGGTAATGTTACTTGATTACTTTTAATTCCTTTTGGATAACTCAAATACCAATATGCAAGTAAAAGTAAAAAGTAGTCATCCAAATATTTACTGAACAGTAAGAAAGTACTCAATGAAAAAACTACTAAAATAAAGAGTAACTTGTGAGTAACTTCTGATTTATTTTTTTTAAAATCAGAGCATGAACATCAAATAAAATAAAAAGATAATAATATATGGGAATTGACACACACCTGACACCATTAACATTTTTAACTGCCCAAAAACCAACAACACATGCACTGGGCCCTGCATGAGACATTATTTTCTTTATTCACTTAAATGACTTCATGAAGAAGCTGTTTGCTAACCAGACTTAGTGATTGTGTGCGTGTGTGCGACATCATAGTATAGTATAATTTTGCCATATCCACAACATCTGCATATCCAGAAACATCTGCAACTTAGCGCAAGGTGTTTTCTCAAGTTAGAAGCGGGCTGAAACATCCAAGATTGGGCAGTCACAATTTAAAAGTTTCATGACAAAGCTGTTGTTTTTTGAAGTCTGTAAAGTAAACACACTCACGCGGCTGTTTTTTCCCGCCCAAAATGAGTCATTTTGATTGGCTCGTGAAGGCTACCTGCGCAGTAATGTGACTGCTTTGTGTTATTTGATTGGTGGACTTGAGTCAAACATCACTGTGGTAACGTTGGATTGGTGCAACAGGCGCCCTATGCGGAAGTCAAAATTGGAGTCTAAAAAAAGACGCGCACACGCAAGAATGAATAAATAAAAGTAGCGAACGGCATGTCCGATCATTGTAACGCAGTAAAAGTATCGATCCTTCTTCACATAAATACTCAAGTAAAAGTCAAAAGTACTGTTGCATTTAAAGTACTCTGACAAGTACAGTTTATCGGAAATGTTACTTGAGTAAATGTAACGGAGTAAATGTGGCGCGTTACTACCCACCTCTGTATACTGTATACATGGAGATCAGATTTCCTTTCCACAACACTGAAGTGAAGTCGAAAACCACAGAGTATGCTGGTATTGGGCAAAGGGGCTGGATTCAATAAATACATGAACTGAGCTCTGCTATTAGACCCCACAGTATTGAATTTCTTATTTAGGTCATTTGGACAGGGCAAAATTTATACAGTATCCAGCTCAAATCTATAGCACTTTTTTTTTAATTCTGTCTTTGCCCTGCTAGATAAATAGCAGATGAAAGAGAAGCCAGTGTGTGTGGGTGTGTAACAATGGCTTCAAGTGAATGAGTCATGTCAAAAAGGAGTAGAGTGCTCTTATTTCATTTCCAAGACAGACTGCAAATGTTTGTGTAGTATGTCTGCGTAGAATGTAAATGTTAAAGGAGATATCCATGTATTTTGCCAAACCGACTTTTTTCTAGTATTTGGGATGTAATGTTGTCTTTATGGTGCCTCAGTAAACATGTGAAATATGAATTAAAGTCGTCCATGCATTCCTAGGTTCCATAAGTTTTTTTGCCGAGAGGACTTCAATCAGCTCATTCGAATTTCTCAACCTTATCTACGTCACTAGGGAAGATCTCACCTTCCCTTTCCTTTCCTGAGCCAGCGTGCTCTCACAAGTGGGTCTTCTACACCGAGGCAACTAATCAGAGGAAAGGGAGCGGTCTCAGCCAAATATAGACAAAGTGGATACAAAACTGGGTAAAACAGAAGTAGCTGTCAGAGGGGCCTTTTCTGGACACTCGTATGACAAAATATGATATTGACACTTTTATACTAAGTCCATGTTAGAGAGTCACTCTATGGAGGTCTAAATAGCCAAAATACAGGACCTTTAAGGAAGGAAAGAGTGGCAAAGAATTAGCTGTGCAGAAGCAAAAGCAAAAGCAAATTGATTAAAAGAGTAAAATTATATGTATGGTTGAGAGAGAGAGGTTTTATTTTGACATTAGTTTCAATGAGGTCGGCACTAGACAATGCTCTCCTGAGTCCTTGTTTAGCTTCGTCTTAATTGGCCATTAGATTGAAAAATAGGCTCTACCTCCTCCTCCTCCTGCCCTCTTGTGCAACTTCAGTGCTGATTAGACCTTTGATTTATGAATAAATACAAAAAAACTGATTACTGTTGCAGTTGAGTTGGCATCAAACATACTGAACTGTGACTGAAGTGGCAATACGAACTAGCATCTTCATACTTACTGTTTTTTTTTTTAATTTAATTTCAAAATGCTACTGATATATAAAGAAACTTGTTACAGTGGCAGTTTCATCCCACGATGCCAAAGGCTAGTTTTATGCCCTTGTCTTATCTTGCTGCACACAGCAATGCTTGATGTCGGCAATTTGATTTTTTTCGTGCTTTTTTTTCTGCTCACCAAACTCACACTGAGCTCTTATGATGAATAAGACATTACCACAATGAGAAGAACCCAATCAGCTTGTTTTGGCTGAGAGTGAGAAAGACAGATAATTACTTGCTAAATAGGCAATCAGAGAGGTGGTGCCCAGCCAATCAAGCTTGTGTGTGCATTTTGGGGAGTTCCTACATAAATGGTGGTCAAATGCTGAAAATGGCTGAATATTTTCTGCTACGAAGACAGGTAGGCCAGTGTTGTTGGCGGAGTGATCAGTACAGGGGTGATATATTACTAAATCATAGGACTATCACAAAGAGAGGAGACAATATTTTATTAGGAGAACAGTGAGTGCTCTTACACCATTTATTCTGAGAAGAAATTGACTTTATGCTATATCTATTCCCTATTGGTATGTATTACTTTTCCTCTCTGACAGCTTCAGTAAATTTGTTTGCTTTTGTGGTTTCACGGGGATTTCTTCGAATCACATAACTTTATGGGAGGACTAAGTTACAAAAGAGAGAAAGAGAACATCCAGTTTAAGAACAAATAGTTTAGATAATACTAATAATTGATTTTTCATAATTTGAAGCTGTAACTTAATTGGGGTTTTGATATACCCGCAATTGAATGCTTCGTGTCTACAACATACTCTAAGTAGATTTAACAAATCCATCCATACTTCTTCCATCCTGCTTGTCCTCATTAGTGTCACGGGTAACCGGAGCCCATCCCAGCTGACCGGGCGAGTGGCGGGTCACGATTTGGTCTGGATGAATGAAACCTTCGAACACTGCGATAAGGTTCGTCATTGGGCAATATTTTTATTTGGTCTGTGGTTCTCAAATGGAATAGTTCGAATATTGAGGTGTTCGTAAATCAGGCTTCCACTGTATGTAATTGTTTTATACAGTGCCCTCAAAAGTCAGCCACATTCATGAATAGTGTGCTTCATTGATACATTTCATCCGGAGGGTCTTTTGTCTCTGAATGAGTTCCGTTCCTACGACACTGACATCAACCAATTTAGTGCAGTCCGTAAGTTGGAACACATGTAGTCTCTATCAACAACCTACGCTAATACATGTACTTTTATAAAAAAATACTTCTAGATCATGAATACAAAATAATCAAATGAAAACACAATAACACTAAAAAAAAGAACAATTCATTCCCTTTACTCCTGTGGTTGCAGTTTTAAAACTGCTAGCAGTATTTGAATGCATCCTCACTTCACTAATCCCCCACCAAAGTCTCTGACCAAAGCTGCACCCCTCAATGATGTGCACGAGCACGATTCTCATACATGGCTATACATAATGACATAGCACTCGCAATACTAAGCTAGCATTAGCGGTGTAAACAAGCTGACGTCAGCCATGGCTGCTATGTTGGTAGCATGACTTATTCGTAAAACAGTGTTACTATAACAATAAATGTTATCGGTTTGAAGTTTTAGTTTTTGGTAGATACAATCAATTAAAAATCAAAAAGAGGTGATAAACTTACCTGTTGATTCTAATTCTGCGTTGCTTCTGAATCATCTCAGCTGCCTGAGGTCCCTTCGCTCTGTTTGCTAGCCTGATGCCCGGTTGTTAGCAAAGAGGGATGGGCATTTTTTTGTTTCCAGAGGTGGCCATTACAACAGTTTCCTGGAGCCCAAGCTAACAGGTCAGTGCGAGGCTGTGAGGGTGTGCCGGTGACCGGCTATGAGTGTGCCTGCAATTGGATGGCAAATGATTGACACCTTGCCAGTCATGCTTTCTGTCTCTGATTAGTTGTTCTTCCTCCGGTACAGTGGGTTCTCTTAAAACTCAAATTAAGAGCTACATGATGGGCCAGAGGGATGATTTTCTTTTTTAATAGATCATTTTACTAATGTACTACTGTCATATTTATACTGACAGGTTTAACAAATATGACAAGATGCATTTTTTGAACAGCAAACTCCCATTTAAGGCATGTATTAATTTACTAAATACACATCAAGAGTGACAAAGTTATTATTACCTAATTCCCTTATTATACTGTATCATATTCAGTAAATATTTTTAGTTTTTATTTGTAATACTGAATACATTATCAAATAGTTTCGTGTCTAATTTATTTTACAAAAACCAAATCAATCAAATGCAAACTAAGTATCTATTCAGGATAGCTTTTTGCATGAATTTTAATTAATCTCTTTGAATAGACATCTTCACACTGAAATATAAATTATTACGGTGTTATTATTAATTGGCATCTTGCCAGTGTAAACAAGCTACTTGGTGTAGGCGTCGATGGATGTGGTTAATGTTTTTCTGTCGGGGGTTCATTTGAACATTCGCATAATTCATGAAATGGTTATGGTTTCACTAAAGCTCTTTGGCTAATAATTTACCTTTCAGGATTTTAGTGCCAATGCCAAAAAAAAAAACATTCTGCTTGGCCTTTAATGTGGCAGATACAGAAAGAAAACATAAGGTAAATGGCTCCCATGCTCTTCACAGGTATGAACAAGGCCAGATGGCATTTATATGACTGCCAATGACAAAATTCCATTTTTTCAACTTGTCCCTCAGAAGTCTTACTTTTAAAAACATTCTCACAGTTCTCCATTGTACATCTATTCTATAAGTGTACAGTATCTGTGTGTGTGTACACATTCATCCATTCATCTGCCTGTGTTGTCTTTGTGTTCTACAGGCCACTGCAAATAGCGCTGCACAATTATTTGTCAGGGACAAGTTTTCTTAAAGTTCGGATTGCGACCCTAAATACTTTTATATTTATTTATTCCATCCATCCATTTTCTGAGCCGCTTCTCCTCACTAGGGTCGCGGGCGTGCTGGAGCCTATCCCAGCTGTCATCGGGCAGGAGGCGGGGTACACCCTGAACTAGTTGCCAGCCAATCGCAGGGCACATACAAACAAACAACCATTCGCACTCACAGTCACACCTACGGGCAATTTAGAGTCTCCAATCAATGCATGTTTTTGGGATGTGGGAGGAAACCCGACTGCCCGGAGAAAACCCACGCAGGCACGGGGAGAACATGCAAACTCCACACAGGCAAGACCGAGGATTGAACTTTGGTCCTCAGAACTGTGAGGCTGACGCTCTAACCAGTCATCCACCGTGCCGCTTATTTATTTATTTATTATTATTTATTTTTATTTTATTTACGTCTAATGACATAATCAGTCCACATGTATTATATGTTGTTTTAATTTTGTGCAATGACCGACACAAGTGTGAATTAAATAAAATGTATGGGTAATTTAAAAAAATAATAATAATTTATGTCCACTCCTGGGCTTCCTATATACAGGTCATGATTTTATATATACTGTATATATCAAAATGTGCATCCGATATCTCACTATAGTGATATTTTTTTTAGGTTTCTAATTGGTCAAAATAGTAATAAGTGTCTGAGAGCCATTGAAAGTGTTTCATGTGGACAGAAGTCCCTTACACATATATATTTTTCTGTTTTAATTGCTAACAGCCAAAAGCAACTGAAGTCACAACCTCACATTGTCAGATCTGCCTGGTTGTTGAAGTGCGTGTGTGGCTTAAAAGTTCAGGTCAAATTCAGACGGATCAAACTATTATTTTTGGTTTTTACTGGATGTTGTTGTGACTTTCGGCTTGTCCCATCAGAAGTCGTTACAGCTTAGACATTTTTCAAATTCCAAATGCCGTTCCTTACACAACTCACCCATTTCTTTTCCGGGTTTGGGACACTTAGTGTATGTGTATTAGGGCACTGACCACCAGGAATCGAACCCACACCACACTGTGAAAGGCAGCAGCATGTACTGTACCACTACATGACCAATGCTACTGGTGAACCTGTGTACATTATTTATTTCCTAGTACCATATATCCCTTTAGCACACTTCATATTTGTTTTTACATTGTATACATATTTTGTTTATTTGAGACTTTCATTTATTGGTGAATCTACTACTAGGAGTTTACATTTTTTTAAGTTTCATTTTATGTCATTTACTATGTTCAAGTTTACTCATAAAATAAGGATATGTTTTGCATTTTGCTCCCTTACTGTACTGAACAGTACCTCGACCATGAAACCAAGGTACAGTTCATGCCGAATCGTCTACCCTGTTTAAAAAAGCATAATGGCTGGTGAAAAGAGCTTATTATTGAGGAGGTCCTCCCTGTGAAATTGTTTAATCAATAGAGGAATGTTCTCTGTAATGAAATGTGTCAGCTTCTTAACAGGACTTAAACCTTTATCAACTCAATGACAAGAGGGGAGGTAAATTTGATGCCTAATGAGGTAATCATGCCTCTAATTGGCAACAACAATGGCTAGAACCCAAACAATGTAAATGCGGGTTTTGTGTCCATTACCACAGAATCTTTTTTATGTCATGGTTGGTTTGTAGTGTTAGATAGTCTAGCTGGATAGCCATCCAGATAATTAAAAAAAAAAAAAAAAGAATGGCCAAGACTAAAAAGTCCACTCTGTCCTAAGAGGTTTCTTAAGTGTTAAACTACTGTTTTTTAAAGTGATTTTAGTTTTTGTGCACTTTTTTAAATCAACTTTTTATCATTATTTAATGATTTACTGTAGACTGTGTTACAGCGTATTAACTTTTAAGTAAAAATGTTGAAATTCAACATCTTATACCCTTACATGTTTTTCCTCTCTAATGTTGCATTTTCCATCTCAGTGGCAAAAGTACACAGATACAAAAAAACTGCTATTAACTTTTTCATGCCATTTCTTTGACTTTTATGATGTTTTCTACATATTTTAAAACAGTCTTGAATTCTTACTGCGTTGTGCGATGTTATGGTTGGGTGCCAAACATAAAAATGCAAAACAAATTAACCATGGGCACAAATAAATTACATCGTTTGATAGACAGTCATGTTGGTGAAAATAATCAATGTGGTTTTGCTGAGTCATGTAAAATTTCAGTGAAAGCACATTTAAAATGCAACCGATACTATATGAGATGCCGATACAACTCTCCTCTTTACCCCCTAAGCACATTAATTGTAATACATGAGGTTGTAAGAAGTGGATAGTTATTTTGACACAAAATCAATCAGAGACAGACAGCAAAATGGTTTGAACCTAAATGAAAGTTGGAGGCATGGACATTGGCCATTAGCTTTAATCAGATCTGTTAGATCAGCCTTCATAAACACATCCCGCCTTCAACATCACATCAGAATGGTTGTTATGTGACATGAAAGTCAGTTAACACAGTGTTGTATATTCACATCAATAAGCACGCAGCGTGTGAATGCTGAAATAACACCAAGTGATCTGCATATGAAACGAAGTGTCATAAGCACAAGCGGCCACTTCCTCAGCAAACGCCGTGCTCTTTCACTGTCATGTACACAAACTGGTCATCAATCCCCCTCTCATCACTCATCTTTCACCACCCTCTCTCTCTCTTCTCTCCCTGTCGTTCATTGATCTCACTCTCATTGGATTCATCACTTTAAATTCTATGCAGACAAAGACCAACCACTGTATGACAATTACATTAGAGCACACAATCTATTTATGGGTTTGCCTCATATTTCAACTCTCTCTCTCTCTCTGTTACTGTCTCTCTTTCTGACACACACAAACACACACACAAACGTTCACACATCTTCTCCCTTTCCTCTGTCTTCCACTCTATGACTTTTTAATAAAAAATGTATTAGCGATAATTACAGTGGACTGTGGAAAAGATAAAACATGAAAAAAACAAAAACAGGTGATATCAAAGCTAGAGGAAAAAAGCCATTGGATGTTCTACAGTTTTTGTTTGACTTGTAGATAATTGCAAATATAATATGTAGATTAAGTGATAAAATTAATTCCAATATAATTAGATGGACTTTGGCTTCCTCCCACATTCTAAAAAAATGCAAGTTAGTTGAAGACTAAATTGCCCATAGCTGTGGATGTGAGTGTGAATTGCTGTTTGTCTATATGTGCCCTGTGACTGGCAGCTTACCAGTCAAAGGTGGACCCTGGCTTTCCTCGGGACAGGCTCTACTAATGAGTACGAGCATCATAGAAAATGGATGGATGGATAATTAGTTTGGTCAGCACAGTGGAGCATGTGATTAGCGCATTTGCCTCAAAGTCAAAGGCTCTCTATTTGAATCCTGGCTTTGACCTGTCTGTGTGGGGTTTTCCTGTTCTTTCCATGCTAGAATGAATTTTCTCTTACCTACTGCAGTTTTCTCCCACATTAAAAAATTGTGCATGCAAGGTTAATTGGAGATTTAAATTGCCCATTGGTTGAATGGCTGTTGGTCCCTGTGACTGACTGGCAATCAGTCCCGGATGTACGTCACCTCTTGGCCAAAGTCAGCTGGAAAAAGCTCCAGATCAACTGTGAGCCTGAATAATGTCTAGAAAATGTATGGATGGATAATTATTTGGCAGCAGTTCATCCATTTTTTTTTTTTTGCATTTAACAGGAGATGAATCATAGTTCAAACATTGTTGAAATAGCACATAAAGCATCGCAAAAGTGTCACTGATAAAACTTATCATGTACAGGGGGTCTTCTGACGGTTTCAACATAAATTTGAGGTTTACGAACAGTGCGCAATTAACTAGTTTGCGCAGCAATTACCGCCACACTTATTGGACTTCATTTGTGTCATGCTATTGTGTTTTTGCCTGTATGTACTACTTGTGATTCTTTTTCCAGTCTGCATGGTGCGTGTTGACGGTCGGAGTCGGCAGCGCTGCACCTGCTTCTTATTATCATCAGCTGAATACTGTATTTAGGATTAGCTGAAGCTGCAGGAAGGCATCTGATCAATACTCATTGCTTCCCACCATTGTTTCGATGTTTTGCTCCATGTGTTCCTAGTCTACTGCTATTTTACCTCGCCAGTTTAGTTACCAATTTTTCATCCGTCTTATTGAATGTACTGCAAGTGCTATTGTGATCTCTCACTCCTTGTGTAGGTTTGAGTCTATATGTAGTTTTAGTTTGCTGGTAGAGCCGTTGTTCTCTCTGGCTTCGTCCACCTCGTTAGTATTTATTCTCTGTGTTGCTTATTTGCATCGACCTTTAGTCTTTGTTGTTTTATTTTTATGCTTCATGGTTGTTACTTGGGTTTTGGGGCTGTTGGCACACCCTTAGATAAAGTTTCGTTTGATTGTGCTAGTCTATACGTTGGTTATGTTTGCTTTCGGGGTCCACGTTTTGGCGCTTTTCGCTAACTGTAACAATTTGATTGTTTTCGATTTATGGCCTAGAAATGTTTATTATAAAATAATTACTATGCTAATAACTGCTATTACAGTATGTCTTTACAACTGCTTTAGCCTAAGTCCGTGAAATTCAGGTTTTGTCACCGCTGTGGAAACGGAAAGCCATCTTAAAAACATCTTAAACACTCCCTTTCTTCTTTTCCTTTCGGCTTGTCCCGTTAGGGGTCGCCACAGCCTGTCATCCTTTTCCATGTAGACCTATCTCCTATCTTCCTCTAGCTCTCTTGCCTGGCAGCTCCATCCTCATCATCCTTCAACCAATATACTCACTATTTCTCCTCTGGACGTGTCCAAACCATCGAAGTCTGCTCTCTCTAACTTTGTTTCCAAAACATCGAACCTTGGCTGTCCCTCTGATGAGCTCATTTCTAATTTTATCCAACCTGGTCACTCCGAGAGCAAACCTCGACATCTTCATTTCCGCCACCTCTAGCTCTGCTTCCTGTTGTCTCTTCAGTGCCACTGTCTCTAATCCGTACATCATGGCTGGCCTCACCACTGTTTTATAAACTTTTCCCTTCATCCTAGCAGAGACTCTTCTGTCACATAACACACCTGAAACCTTCCTCCACCCGTTCCAACCTGCTGGGACCCGTTTCTTCACTTCCTGACCACACTCACCATTGCTCTGGACGGTTGACCCCAAGCATTTAACCACCCTTGCTGTCTAATTCAGGATTACCTCTTACACGCAATTCTGAGATGTTTCCATCAGGCTATATTTTCCTGTTCTCAAGTAAGCCTTTTTTCCCCCCCCACCTGACTTGCACACTTTTCATCTACGCACATTCTTATGTCTGACACACCCAACGTGCGGAACTTGGGAATTTGTAGGCAACAACCAAAGACATGTGATTCATTGAAGAATTAGGCTGGCTGTAAATCATGGTGAATGGAGTTTTCCTGAGAAATTTTTAACACAATTTAAATATGAAAATACCCAATGTAGTGGATGTGTCATCACCAGTGGGATGTGTGCGCCCCTCCGTCTAAACACACTAAACACTGTTATCATCATTATATGCAGTATGTCCAAACAAATGTACCTTTAGTTGTACCAGTCATTAAAACTAAAAAAAAAACGATGGTGTTCTCATATTTTTTTTGTGTCCCATGACTGTAGAAGTACCATTTATAAAAGAACTACAAAAGAGAACTCTTAAGACACTAAGCCAAAGCAATTTTGGTTTCTAGATACAGGCACCCTTTTGAAAAAGCTGAGAGAAATTGTAAGGGAAAATAATTAGAATAGAACTAGATTTGTCTTTGCACAGTGTACATTGAAATTGGGGTACTGTCCCACATCGGTGCAAATGGTGCAAAAAGTGAAATGTATTTCAAGGTAAAAAATGCATAGGGAGGTTAGGTGCTCAAGGCTTTGGTTGAAATGTCAAACGCTTGCTACAGAGGGGAGATCAATTCCTTCATTACTCTCTGCTCCTAGACCATTACCATCATTGCATGGCATTTCTGGAGAGAATTGATGGCCCTCCTGTACATGCATTTTCACACAGAAAATGCATTTATTCGTTCACACACATACACACACACACACGCACACACACATGCGCGTACACACGCGCACACACACACACACACACACACTATTGTAGAAATCCATTTTATCTGTTGCAAAGATTATTGTCTATATAGAATTTGGTGCTTTCTTATTACAGTTGCAAATGTTATTGTGGACAGCCAAAGGCACACCTGTGTGTGTATGTGTATATATATATATATATATATATATATATATATATATATATATATACACCTTTATGTGCCTTTAACTTGGAGGATAAATAGTTGGGTTTGCACATCAACACCAAGGTTAGTGCTGTCCTACCTAGCTTTGTGCATGAACTGAGGAAGCTTGCTCTGATGGGTGGAGAAATATATTCTAAGACAACCAGAACAGCCCAGTTGGTGTCGATTCAATGCCCTGAGAACATGCTGTTTTGTGCTATATTTTTATTGGCTTCTGTTAAAAATCAATATGGTTACGGTGTTTCTCATGGTTAAACTTCAAATCAAAGGAAGTTTGTGATATACAACACACAATGTGTCACAGAATAATACCAACATAAGCAGAATAAACTGCACAAAATGTAAATGATTTTCAATAAATAGTGTTGGGCTGAACCATGATATCTGCGTGCCCCTCCACTCTAAATCGTTACCTTTCTATTTCTCCTCGGAAAAGCTTGTTTCAAGATCAGAAATGGTAACAAATCTTAGCTCGTCACAGCAAACTGAAATATTCAAATGGACCATAGTTGTTTGGATTGTGCAGAAGATGACAGATCTGGTTCAAAGCTCTCATGAGAGAAAGACAGTGGCGGTAGATAATTATTTTCTCTGCCAAAATTAGTCATTCTTTGAACACAATAAAGAGACTGGTTAATTAAAGTGTGTGTTTCCTGTCTTTGTCTTATTGCTGGTAAGAGTGAACTGTCTCTATAGTAGGGTTAGCATGAGATGCGTCTCTGAATGAAACCATGGCCTGAGGATATTTTTAAAAGTCACCATTATTATGGAGAAGATTCCAAAAAAAAAAAAAATCTTACTTTTGGCAGCACTTGAACCACAGTGGGGCACAAACTTGCCACTGAATTCTATCTACATTAAGGAGAAGTTCACTAAGGAATGAATGAAAACAAATCTTTGACAAATCTTCAACAATTTTGGCGCTTCTTCAGAAAAATAATTAGAAAACTGTTAAGAAAGAAAACAGTGTGGCTAGTGTGTCAACCAAGTTCTACTCACGTCAGTCAGTTGACTTATATTTATTATATGAGGACTGGTGTTTCAGATCTTCCCAAGCGGTGAGGTGACAGGGTATGTTTGCTGCTTTAATGGTCATGTCTTCTCTTTTACGCATAATTTAGTCAAGTGTGCGTTGGTATAAGTGCTAGAAATACTGCAAATCAAAACAAGTACTGTTATTGAGAGCAAAGTACAACAATGTCCTATACATGTGTGACACCCCTGAAGTAGGGTGATCACATTTGTAATACAATTTTTTATTTTTGAATAATTACTAAAAAGTCATTTATTTTCTTTATTATTTATAGTATTGTTTACATTCATGCTGTGGTCAAGATTGTAATTTTCATTTTATTAATAATTTCAATGTCATTTTCTTTGTGATGGAAATATGGGGCGGAAGTAGTTGGTTGAGTTATTCTGGGTCGGGACCTGTAAGGAAGCAGGACGTCGCGGCTTCCCTCAGACGCAATCTGGGAGTGAGCAATGGGCATCGTCCTCATTTGCTCTACTTTCCACCTGCTTTCTTTCAATAGACAGTAGACTAAGTACAACTACCTCTGTTATGAAGTTATATGTGAATATTTGTTTAACTGTTAGGCGTTGGAGTTGTGATGATAACTTTAACGTATAAAAAGAGCACAGAAAGATCGTTTTTTCTAAATTTTCATCGGCGCCATTTTGTATGAAGATGCACTTTTTGCACTTCCACATGACAATCTATAAGATTAGGTTTCAGTGACTAGAAAGTTTTAGTTAATAAGAGTTGTTTAGGTGATAATTTTCTGTTTACAATGTTAGAACATGAATAGCAAATATCTCATGAGTCATTCCTGTATATATTACAGAAGTTAAGTGAAGGGTATGATATACCATAGCAATAAAACATTTCATGTCATTGATTTACACAAATGTGAAACATTATTTAAAAAGTGTTGTACTGTGAAAATGTGTAATTCTATTTCCAAAACAAGTGTATTGGTTGGAAAAGTAAGCAGCTGAAAAGCATTTTCATTGATTTTGGGGAATGAATATCTTTGGAAATGTGAGAATTGTAAAATATTGTGAAAGGAGAATTGAGAACCCATCATGTACCGCAATGAGTATATTCTTCAATATATTTTTTATTTTTTTAATTAAACAACCAGATGTGTGCATACAGAGTGAGCAGCGTGCATTGTCCTCATTTGCTCGACTTTCCACCTGCTCATACAAGTAAAAAAATGTGTTACTGTGGTCCACCTCGCTGGACCCGTAACACCTGCAAGAAAGCTAGTTTGAAGATGGCAGTTAACCCAAATCAATAGAGTTAAATTCATTTGGGCAAAGGATGTTTTTGTTTTTTTTTTCCGTTTTTTTCATTAACAGCAGTTGTGAAGGTAACAAAATAACAACCTTGAAATGGATTAAATTTTTCTCCCTAAATGAGGAACCAACCAGTGCTACAGTGGTAGAAGTAAGAAGGAAACCAGACATACTGCCATCTGTTGACAGATAACTGTCACTCTGGGTCACAAAGTGGCCATTCAAAATACTCTGAATAATGTGTCTGAATTCCTTGCTAAAAAAAAAAAAATAAATAATAAAAAAAAAGGTTTAGATGTCAATATGCATCATATTCCTCATGTTTCTCAAACCAAACTTTAGCACTTGGTGAAACTTTGCTTAAGTTTTACCATGAGACAGTCAGTTGGCATCAGTTGCCTTATTACCAGTACAGTTTATGATTGACAGAGCTTCTGCAACCCATCGGGAAATCCTACGGGTGGGACAAAGGGGGTACCGGTTTAATCTAGACTTTGCACTGATCTGATCGGCTTGATCGGTATCGGTCGATAATTAGCATTTTATGCTGATCGGCTTTAATGTCATTATTCGCCGATCCGATCAATAACATCATTGATCAGCTCCGCAAAAGACATGTACTTCGTGTCGCCATCGTGAGCAGTATATTTGAATCTAAAAGCTAGTTTATTTTATAGCCTTGACGCGTGTCTTTTGAAGTAGTACTGTAAATATCTGACCGCCAATAAAGTTATTTTTTTTAAAAACATGATGACGGTGTGGGACAGACAACACATCTGAGACGGACAGCACCTCATATCTGGATCACACTATAAGACAAATTTGGTCTTTCACGATTGCACTATGTCAGACTACTGCAATAAAATATATCGCGATACCACCGCATCCCGTTTTTTACGATCACTGTGGTTTATCTTGTCAACTCAAATGCGGATACGATGGATCACGTCATGTCTATGATAAGAACAAATTGGGGAAAAACGTGTGCTGGTGGTCACCGCTGCTCAGGAGAGGACTTTCATTCAAAGATTGCTTGAGGTATGTTCACGTACTTTTAACATGATACCGCTCGCAAGCAGGCAACAAAATGTAATGTACCCTAGCAAGCTAGTGCTAGTACAAACGGTTGTACGTAAACATGCCGGTGCTATGTCGAATCATGCTCTAAAGTTTCGGTGTGTGTGAAGTAATTTAATTACAGTAAGTTAGCACCCATTATTTCTGTCATGTAATGTTGGTTTGACCTGACTGATTAGAATACATGACCTGAATAGAGAATACTTTAAGATACTCAGTATACAGTACACAAGTATATACAATAAATGAACAAGTCATTTAAAAAGACACCTTCCTCCATCTTGCGATTGGATCGGTGATCAACAATCTGATCATGTAAAGCTTAGTTTAATCCCTGTACGATGGATGTATGTGTGTCTGATGTGTGAGTTTGGTCTGCATTGCAAGCAGTAGCCTAAATTGGATTCGGCTGCAGTAACGGTTGGGGTTTGCCTAGGCTGCCCTTTGTCACTGATTCTGTTCATAATATTTATGGACAGAATTTCTTGGTGCAGCCGAGGCGTTGAGAGGGTTCGATTTGGTGGCCTCAGTATTACATCGCTACTTTTTAATGTTATGTGGTTCTTTTGGCTTCATCTATCAGCACCCCCAAATCTTAGGCCATGGTCCTCAGTCGGAAAAGTGTGGTGTCCCCTGTCCAGGTCTGGGATGTGATCATGCCCCATTGGAGAAGTTCAAGTATGTTGGGGTCTTGTTCACGAGTGAGAGAAGACTGCATTGGGAGATCGACAGATGGATTAGTGCAGTGTCTGCAGTGACTGCGGACTCTGCATCGGTCTGTTGTGAAGGAGCCGACCCAAAAGGCGACATTCCTGATTTACCGGTCGATCTACGTTCATCTACGATCTGTCCCGTGACCGAAAAAACAAGATAATGGATTCAAGTGGCCGAAATGAGTTTCTTCTGCAGCGTGTCCGGGTTCTCCTATAGAAATAATGCGAGAAGCTTGTTCATGCAAATTATCAAGAGGAGCCAGATGCGGTGGTTCAGGCAAATGGTTAGGATCCTTTCTGGACACCTCCCTGTGCTACGGGGATGATCCAGGACGCGCTGGAGAGGCTACAGTACACCTCCCAGCTGGCCTGGGAATGCCTCATGATCAGCCCTGAAGAGCTGGACGAAGTGGCTGGGTAGAGGGAAGTCTGGGCTCCAGTAGCAGAAGAAAATGGATGGATGGATAACTGACATGCTGTATTTCTGTTGTATCATCCAATGTCAATGTCCTTATGTTACCATATAGTGGAGATCAGTTTACCAGTAATGAGGAGTATGACTGACTGCTGTAAAAGGCTGTCTGTCGTAACCATCCAGAGAGGAAGAAAGACTAACTCAGACAATGTCATCGGGTTTATATTCTTCACAGCAGGTCAGTCTTGCCAAGTTATAAACTTGATGTGGAAATACTTTATTGCAAATAAATAATTAAATAAAGAAACATTTCATTTGCTAGCAAGAGGTGTAACATAGGATCCAGTCTATGTATATGGAGCTCAATCGCCATTGTCACTTCCGTTTACTTGCACTTGAGGTACAATATCATTTTGTGTTTGATCGTTGTGATTTTCTATGAAGTCACTGGCTTCAGGTTGTCTTTATACATTTTCTTGACAAAGTTTTAAAAAATAATAATTAATTTGATCCCCCTACAGAAGTGTACTTTATAGTTTTTGCTAACTGCGGTAAAGCCACCGAGGTTAACATAATTTTTAATTAACAAAGACATGGAGAGAAGCTACAAAGGTCAATACAACATGTTAAACATAGACCTAATCTAGAATCACCTTCACCTACCCCAAAAAAATACAAAATACACCTGTCAATCACATGTTCCAATACTTTGGCTTGCATGCATAATGAGTAGATTCACACCAAAGGTACAATCTTCTAAATTGTGTATCAGATCTAGAAGTAAATACCTGGAAATATAAGCTGAAATGTTGAACTCTTTTCTCATATTTATTTTTTGATGTGAAGCACAAACAGTTTCAATCATTGCAAAAGTCACAGAATTGGCCACACTGTTGGGAAGTGATCCGGGGCTGTAACCAGGAATATCAAACACACTATTCTGGTAACAAGCCTTTAATTCCCATCAACCTAGCAACATTTATTCAAATGATGTTCCTTTTATTATACCTAAATTCAGAGGATTTCTTCTAATTTAAAACTCACTCTCAATATCCCAATATAAGGGTGTTATAATGCCAGCATAATATCTGTATTTTTGATATTATGTCTTTCATTATTTTATTTCTTTGTACAATGTTTATTTATTGGAAATGTTAAAAGGACATTCACAACACAACACAATCACAACATGACCAAACAAAATCTAATGAAATCAATAAAGAGCTGTACCAGTATCAATAATTCTGCATTTACAGTGATACTAATGTGCAGTTTTGAGCACTACAGTATTTTGATTGATCTACAGTAAATAGCTAAAATATGAACAACAGCGCTGTTTGATGGAGTGCAGTTCTACACAGCTGCAAACTACTACAAGGATACTGTAAACATATTGATCAGGTAATACCTGCCTAATTAAAATGAGGTACTATCATCTTTGTAAAAGTGCAGTATGTGTTACAGATCTTGTATTGGATCTCATTAGATGCATGTCCATGTGGTAATTGTAAAAACTAGACTGAAAAAGTAGGTTTATTTTGTATATGTGTATATTCATGTTTCTTTAATTTTTATTGTATTTATTTTTTTTATAGAACATCGGTCACTCCAGGGTCATTGATGTTATACAATTTCCAAAAGGTTGGAGGATTTTACGCCATCATTGGGACTGCAAGCTGGTAATCTTTTAGGATGATCTAGAAGAGCCTTCTGATTTTGCGCTGTATCTACATAAGAGTGTCAGCTGAGGAAAAGTGAAATGGAAATGCAAAGTACAAAAAGCTGTGTCGCTGTAATAAGTTGAGCAGCCTCCAACATGGGTGCGGTGTGGTAAATCCCAGCAGAGTCGCATGCTAAACAGCTTCAACCTGGCTGCCTCCAGCTCCCTGTAAACAGGATTTGTGTCACCATTGTCATATTGCAGCTCCATTATTAGACATGAGAGTCTGAGGCCTTTAAGAAGCTTCATACACAGAGCTGGCAGTCTACTTCTCTATCTGTCTCTCGTCTCCCCTCCCTCTTTCTCCCCTTTCTTACACTTTTTCTTTGAGCCTGCTCACATGCTTTTGGTCCAACAGAAAAAAGAAAGAAAAACATTTTATATTTTTACTCTTTTTCTCTCATTCAAATTCTGAATCTTTTTGTTGTTGTTTCATGAACTTTGCTGAAGGTGTGAGTGACCTGATCCAGTCATGACAAATTTAGATTAAAGCTAAAATCCACAACTTTTTTTTGTTAAAAAATATATATTTTCACCCAAACCAAGAGATGATTAAATGTGTATTCAAACTGTCAGTTCTTCTAACATCTTGCTGTGTTCTTCAATAGTTTATAATAAAAAAAATAATTTTAATTTAGTGAACGCCCGATTAATTTCCCGCGCTGGCCCAGTTGGTGGCGCACCGAAAATGACGTACAAGGAAATGACGGGACAGAAATAAGTCATTTTGCCGAGCGATTGGCAGAGCGTGGTTGTAAAACGCTCACTAAAAATATTATTTTGTATTTCTGTAGCAAAAAATAGTCATGCAATACTGTGTAAACAAAAACAACAATAAATATGTTGCACATGAACATATATCTCTTTTAGAGGAGTGTGGGTGGTCAAGTGGTCACAACCCACTCCTCTCGTCCTTACTGGTCTGTTTTATTGCTTTTGTTCATCTCATTTCTTTTGACCTGTGTGTGTAAGTTAACTTGCTAGTGACACAGCAATGTGTTTTGCGAGAACTTTTATCCACTTGATTATAACTTTGAGCGTCGTACCGCTGCTGCCGCTTCACCACCTGTCATGACATGGAGAGGTTCTCCCAGCCGGCTGGTGACATACAGCTGAGGTCCGGAGATGTGACATGAAAAGTATGATCGAGATGTGAAAAGAGGAAGAAGAGCAGGACGACAGGTGAAAAATGAGGGAGATATAAACACACAATGCTTTGCTTTTCAACATATTACAGTAGCCTGAATAAAACAAAATACATAACACTTGGGAATTTAAATAACGATACAGAAAAATCTGGAATCTGGAAATGGTGGCATCCATGGAAGATGCATTTTTCTGGTTGTAGGCATCGGTAGTTAGGTAATTGCACGCTCTAGTTTTAGAAAGGGGTCAAATAATTATAACTAATGTAACTTGCAGTTTTGTCTGATTGCCACTGATGGAACAAAGAGTTTGTTATATAATGGGGAAGGGGTAACTCATGCAGGATGCCCAAGTGCGTCACTGGGCACCGTCTAAGCCACGCCCCAAAAAAAGCATTCATTCATTCATTTTCCGTACCGCTTATCCTCACTAGGGTCGCGGGCATGCTGGAGCCTATCCCATCAACTGCAGGCGAGAGGCGGGGTCCACCCTGAATTGGTCGTCAGCCAATCGCAGGGCACATGCAAACACACAACAATTTGCACTCACATTCACACCAACAGGCAATTTAGAGTCTTCAATTAACCTACCATGCGTGTTTTTAGGATGGGGGAGGAAACCGAAGTGCCCGGAGAAAACCCACGCATACCATGCTATGAAAATCAAATTCAACTTGCAGTGATTCAAATGACACACCATGAGAGATCTAAAAACCGGGGAAATTCAGCAGCTGCCACCCACAGCATGTTTGCTATGGCCATGGATCGTCCAGTATCCAGTGCAATGTTCCTGTGGCCTTGGTGTGCCTTGGCCATGTGAAAAGGTGGGTTGTCTCATGTATAAATTTGAAGACGCACATTTGATTTGTAGATGTCTGAGTAAATTTGCTGCTGTCGTGTTGTTCATTAATCAATGTTGTTTCCCAGAAGTCATTCAAGTTTAAGCCATGACAAGACCTTCGACTGTGTTTACCGATGAGCTTGTATGTTTGGGATCGAGGGGCTTTCTTTATAGAAGCCTTGGCCTTTCCATTACTTTGGTATGGGTTAATCTTTTTCTCATCAAGCCATAAAACCTTTTGATACAGGCACTCCTGTCATGATACTAATCGTATCAACTGGACCCAAAAGCAGACTGAAGCAGAGGGAGTAGGTTTAGAATGGTTAATGGAGGGTTGGCTCAGGGTAAGGCTATCCAAGGCGAGATGGTGGACCGACGGGATAAGGAGTGAGCAGGAAGCGGGGACATGAGCAGGTGGGGTAGCTTGGCAGTGTGGCTGGAGCGGACAGCAAGGCGGTTGGCACGGGAGGAGCACTGGAGACAAAGAAGAACACAATCGGGTGAGTACAGATGCGGATCGTCGGATAGTTACTTGTATACAACAAAAACCTGGAGGTACGAGAGTCGGACGGTGCTAGGGTTATTTTAACCAATAAGTTCACACCAAGGAAGAAGACAGAAGTAAGAAATCACAACTTGAGTTAAGTAACTCTGCAAAATGAGAGCAGCTACAAGAACAAGCACCACGCTTATCTCTCCCGACTCCTCTGAGGTGCCAGCTCGTTTAATTAAGGCTTGAGTAGGTGGTATCACATTCCATGACCTTTTAAGGAATTGTTTGTTATCAAGATGTGGTCAGTGCCTGGAGTTGTGGGGGTTTTATTGCCTTGTGGAAAGTGCATTGTAGTACTTGTAGTTCCAAACTGCTCTTGTTTCCAGTGAACAAGGGTGCTATCAGTTACATGCAGTTACAGCAACACTGTATTTCTATGCAATTATGTATAAAATTTTTCCATCACCGGTGGACGACAATCAAGTGTAAATACTCAGGTGACGGCTTCCTGGAACTGACAGTCTTATATGCAGGCAGTGATGAGTGCTGATTGAAGACAGGTGCACGGCCAAGGTGATGCTGATTGCTGGGGAGAAAGAGGGAGAGAGACAGAGGCAAGGTGCAAAGCGCCAGCCAGCTCCAAAGGAGGAACTGCAGGGCACAGATCGTGACAGTACCCCCCACTCAACGGACGCCTCCAGGCGACCTACCAGGCTTCTCAGGGTGAGCGGCATAGAAGTCCCGAATAGGAGAGTCGTCCAAAATCAGCTTGCGTGAAATCTAGGAGCGTTCCTCAGGACTATACCCCTCCCAGGCCACCAGGAACTGAAATCCCCTGCCCGGGGGCCACACATCAAGGATGCGCGGTGGAGACAGGCTTAAGCAGAGACGTGGAATGTTGGGTGGATCTTGAGCGATTGTGGGACCTTTAATTGAACAGAGGTGGCATTGATGAGTTTGGTGATAGGAAAGGCACCAATGTAGCGGGGAGCGAGCTTACGGGATTCCGTTTGGAGTGGGAGGTCACGGGAGGAGAGCCAAACCATCTGACCCACCTTGTATTCTGGTGTGGGAGAGCCGCTTATTTTTCTCTGTTGAGTTAGAGCAGCCTTGACATTGTTCCACACTGATTGGACCCGTCGAAGGTGCTCCCTCACCACGGGAACCGCCACTGTATGGTCCTGTACCTTAAACAAAGGATATTGGTATCCGTAACATGCCATAAAGGGAGACATACCTGTGGCGGAGCTGGTGAGGGAGTTGTGGGCATATTCCACCCACAGGAGGACGGTGCACCAGGAGGCTGGATGGCGAGTAGCGACGCTTCCAGGTTTTGATTCGCCCGCTCTGTCTGACCGTTGGATTGAGGGTGGTAGCCAGTAGACAAACTGGCTATTGTGCCCACTGCTTTGCAGAACTCCTTCCAGACCTGGGAGGAAAATTGAGGATCCCGGTCTGAGACTATGTCAATAGGGATACAATGAAGTCTGAACACGTGGAGGACAAGAAGGTTAGCAGCCTCAAAAGCAGAGGGCAACTTGGGAAGGGGCTGGAGGGTTTCACGGTGATTACCTGAAAAGAGCAGGTTGAATGGGGCAGTTTGGTGGGTGACAGGGGAGATGAGTCGCCCATCCAGGGCCGTAACCTTCTTAGAGAATGAGAGGGGCACGAGGGGAAGCTGGAGCTGACACGCCAAGCCCTCATGAATAAAATTTTCATCTGTGCCAGAGTCAATGAGGGCTGTGACTGGTGTGTTGCGAGCGGGAGGAAGAATACACGCGGGAATGGTGATACGGGAGGGAGAGCTTGGGGAACTGTTGGTTTGGCACACCATGGCGCTCATGGGTCATGGTGAGCCCGGTCTTTTGGTCTAATGGAGCAATTGGCTATGACGTGACCTGGCTCCTGATGTTCCAGGGGGTCTAAACAGGTCTTGCCTAGTTGTATCGGCTCCTCCAGTCCAGTGGGGGGTGAAGAGGAGGTGGCAGTGGGTTCAGTGTGTGGCGGAGTGGTTGGAGGCACTGTACCCGTAGGTGAAGCAAAACTGCGCGTTTTTGTTCCTCACTCACGAGTTCTCTCTCGGAGGCGGTTGTCAAGTTTGATGGCTAATGATATTAAGTTCTTGAGTGAGGTGGGTTCGTCCCTGGCTGCGAGCTTGTCCTTGAGCTGTTTTGACAACCCCTTGAAAAAAATTCCCCTTAACGCCAGGTCGTCCCACCCACATTCACTCGCAAGTATCCGGAAATCAGCAGAGTATGACGCCACGGTTTTCTACCCATAATGCGGTGATCAAAGACTTACTTTAGTTCCACCATAAAGGAATCGAGTGACGCAAATACCGGGGAAGAATTATGCCAAATTGCGGTAGCCGCATTTGCCAGCTCTTCATGTATGCAATTTTGGATTTGTCTGTGGGGTAGCTCAGCGGTTGTAGGTCAAATACTAGTGTACAGTTCGATAAAAATTGACTACATGAACCTAGGTCCCCGAGTAAGCTTTAGTGAGGAGGAACATGTGGCTCTTTATATGGGAGGAGGGGTTGAGCGGAGGCTGCGGGCTCGGAAAGACTATTCATGGGAGGGTTGCTGAGGCGGCTCTGGGAGAACAGGAAAAATACTTGTTGCATGAGTGTATCCAGGGAGTTAATTGATTTCGCAGAGGGCTTTGTCTTCTCTGCCGATACGAGTTCCCTGGTGGGCGAGCGCTTCCCTCAACCCTTCCGTTGTTGCTGGGTCCATGATGGCCTGAATATTCTGTCACGATACTAATCGTATCAGCTTTGACTGGACCCAAAAGGAGACTGAAGTGGGGGTAGTAGGTTTAGGGGCTTGGCTCAGGTTAAGGATATCCAAGGTGAGATGGTGGACCGTCGGGACAAGGAGCGAGCAGGAAGCGGGGACGTGAGCAGGTGGGGTAGCTTGGCAGTGCGGCTGGTGGATGGCGAGGCAGTGGACATGGGAGGAGCACTGGAGACAAAGAAGAACACAATCAGGTGAGTAGAGATGCGGATCGTCGGATAGTTACTTGCATCCAACAAAAACATGGAGGTACAAGAGTCGGCCGGTGTACCACAATCAAGTGTCAATACAACAGCTTCCCAGAACTGACAGGCTTATATGCAGGCAGTGATGAATGCTGATTGAAGACAGGTGCGCGGCCAAGGTGATGCTGATTGCTGGGGAGAGATAGGAAGAGAGAGAGAGAGCCAAGGCACAAAGCGCCACCCAGTTCCAAAGGAGGAACTGCAAGGCACAGATCATGACAACTCCTGCCCTTTGTAAGTGTGTTGCTGATGTCATTGTCAGTTGTTTTAGTGTCTTTATTTTCAGCTCAATGTTTGTCATCAGGCGGCACGGTGGACGACTGGTTAGAACGTCAGCCTCACAGTTCAATCCCCGGCCCCGCCTGTGTGGAATTTGTATGTTCTCCCCGTGCCTGCGTGGGTTTTCTCCGGGCACTCCGGTTTCCTCCCACATCCCAAAACAATGCATTAATTGGAGACTCTAAATTGCCCGTAGGTGTGAATGTGAGTGTGAATGGTTGTTTGTTTGTATGTGCCCTGCGATTGGCTGGCAACCAGTTCAGGGTGTACCCCGCCTTCTGCCCGATGACAGCTGGGATAGGCTCCAGCACGCCGAGCGACCTTAGTGAGGAGAAGCGGCTCAGAAAATGTATGGATGGATGTTTGTCATCAACTGCTGATGTTTTCCTTATCCACCCAATTGACATCTTTTGCCATGGTACACTTGTGGTTTGTTCTTCAGGACATTGAGAATGGTTGTACTGGCTATGGCCAATGATTTTGCAATTGCTTTGAATTATTGTTCATCTCCCTTTAGCTTCTAAATTGGTTCTTTTTCACTTTCAGGCAGCTCTTTTTACAATTTTTTTTATTGGTTACACTTCTAACTAGTATGTAATATCAATAGTTAAAACCTGAATCTGACAAATTCTCAGTTACTGATTGTTTGAATAAACAATGCAATTGTACACACATTGGCAACAAAATACAGCTATCAGTATGGTTATCGAATCCTTTTGCTCACGTGAAAAATTTGTGGATTTAAATAAAAAGTGCAATCTTCTCAGTGGTGTATCAGATTCAGACGTAAATACCTGCCAATAACAGTCAATATGTTGATTTCTTATCAAATAAGGGCTGCAAATAGCATAGACATGAAGAAATACAGTATAAAATTTAATGAACACTTTCAGGATGACATCAAAACAGTCTGACTCCGCGGACACTAAAGCAATGTGATTATATATATGAACGTTTGTCTTTCTCTCACTCTTTTTTTTTTTACGAAATGATATTTGCACATATTTATAAATAAATAAACCTACAGCGTGCAGTCTTCACACTAGATTGCTCGCTGACTTAAATGGTGTTTTCTGTGTATTTCACTCCTGTATCAGTGCAGTGTGTTACACAGTGTGTGTCTACCATCTGGTATAAACAGCAATGAATATTGCAGTGGCTCCCGCACTTTAAACGGCTTATATACCCTATGGATGTTGACATGCATGGAAGAAGTCATGTGAGCCTGAGAAATGCTGTGTGCGTTTACAGTTGGCCCATTGATTTATAATTAACGGCAGGGTTACTGCTTCAGCACACACACAGCTGGCCGGGTCTCTGGGGTCACAACAATGTGTGTGTTTGTGTTTGTGTCAGAAAGTTATTTTTGTGACGAGGTAGAGTGATACAATCCTCTTGACACTATTTCTGTTTCGAAAAGACATCCCATATATCTTTTCAGCTGCCTTTTGTCAGAGAACATAATGACAAATATTAACTGAACAAAGTGATTCATCCATCCATCCATTTTCTGAGCCGCTTCTCCTCACTAGGGTCGCGGGCGTGCTGGAGCCTATCCCAGCTGTCATCGGGCAGGAGGCGGGGTACACCCTGAACTGGTTGCCAGCCAATCGCAGGGCACATAGGAGCAAACAACCATTCGCACTCACAGTCACGCCTACGGGCAATTTAGAGTCTCCAATTCATGCATGTTTTTGGGATGTGGGAGGAAACCGGAGTACCCGGAGAAAACCCACGCAGGCACGGGGAGAACATGCAAACTCCACACAGGCGGGGCCGGGGATTGAACCCGGGTCCTCAGAACTGTGAGGCTGACGCACAAAGTGATTCCACAAAGTGAATTAGTTTTATGTTATAACCAGCGATGTGCCGTGTGGATGGAAATGAATAAAATTGTATATGCATGCTTATGTTTACAAGGTCACAAACATGTTCAGAGTTCTTATGAAGACAATGGCTGACACTACCAGTGTTCTAGTTCAGACTTGGAATGATTGAAGTGGGCCTCTGACCCCACAAAATTCAAAATAATATTTTTCTTAATTCATTTGGAACCTCTTTGTTACCATTTGTTGGATGACAAACTGCTTCTCTCTATTGTGGGTCAACGGTATTAACCCATACAGTAGGTACAATTCACTTTTTCCAACATTAACTTTTAACTTGTACAAACACAAGCTATTCACCACAGTTTATCATTGTAGAGCATCTCTTCAAGGATGGCTGGCCTTCAAACAACAGCTGTTCAAAAAAATTAATTCTCTAAGTATAAATACTTCCTTTGTTCCTTGTGTCAACAAAAAAGCTTGGACCAAGTACCTACAATGGGTAGGGAAAGATCCCCCCTTAAAATTTTCACTCTTTGTTATATTGCAGCCATTTGTTAAAATCATTTAAGTGATTTTTTTCCCCACATTAATGTACACACAGCACCCCATATTGACAGAAAAAAAAAACGGAATTGTTGAAATTTTTGCAGATTTATTAAAAAAGAAAAACTGAAATATCACACAGCCATAGGTATTCAGACCCTTTGCTCAGTATTTAGTAGAAGCATCTTTTGAGGTAATACAGCAATGAGTCTTTTGGGGAATGATGCAACAAGTTTTTCACACCTGGATTTGGGGATCCTCTGCGATTCCTCCTTGCAGATCCTCTCCAGTTCTGTCAGGTTGGTGAATGTTGGTGGGCAGCCATTTTCAGGTCGTTCCAGAGATGCTCAATTGGGTTTAAGTAAGGGTTCTGACTGGGCCATTCAAAAACAGTCACGGGATTGTTCTGAAGCCACTCCTTCGGTATTTTAGCTGTGTGGTTAGGGTCATTGTCTTTTTTTAAGGTAAACCTTCGGCCCAGTCTGAGGTTCTGAGCATTCTGCAGAAGGTTTTCGTCCAGGGTATCCCTGTACTTGGCCGCATTCATCTTTCCTTCGATTGCAACCGGTCGTCCTGTCCCTGCAGCTGAAAAACACCCCCACAGCATGATGCTGCCACCACCATGCTTCACTGTTGGGACTGTATTTGACAGGTGATGAGCAGTGCCTGGTTTTCTCCACACATGCTGCTTAGAATTAAGGCCAACAATTTCTATCTTGGTCTCATCAGACCAGAGAATCTTATTTCTCACCATCTTGGAGTCATTCAGGTGTGTTTTAGCAAACTCCATGCGGGCTATCATGTGTCTTGCGCTGAGGAGAGGCTTCCGTCGGGCCACTCTGCCATATAGCCCCGACTGGTGGAGGGCTGCAGTGATGGTTGACTTTCTAGAACTTTCTCCCATCTGCCGACTGCATCTCTGGAGCTCAGCCACAGTGATCTTTGGGTTCTTCTTTACCTCTCACACCGAAGCTCTTCTCCCCCAATTGCTCAGTTGGGCCGGACAGCCAGCTCTCGGAAGGGTTCTTATCATCCCAAACGTCTTCCATTTAAGGATTATGGAGGCCACTGTGCTCTTACAAACCTTAAGTACAGCAGAATATTTTTGTAACCTTGGCCAGAAGGTTTTTTAGAAGGTTTTAGATATTGAAAAATCAAAATGGATAGTACAAAAACAGCTAATAATGAAAAGATTCTAGATCAATGTGAATATTAATCAAAATACTATTTTAGTTTTTCGTTGTGACTGTGAATAGACTGGAAACACAGCAGAAGAAATGAAGCTGTTAAATGCGGTGGGCGGCACGGTGGACGACTGGTTAGAGTGTCAGCCTCACAGTTCTGAGGACCCGGGTTCAATCCCCGGTCCCGCCTGTGTGGAGTTTGCATGTTCTCCCCGTGCCTGCGTGGGTTTTCTCCGGGCACTCCGGTTTCCTCCCACATCCCAAAAACAAGCATTAATTGGAGACTCTAAATTTCCCGTAGGTGTGAATGTGAGTGCGAATGGTTGTTTGTTTGTATGTTAAAATTTATTAAATTAAAAAACCTGCGTTGCACTGAATCTGAAAAAGGGTGAACCGCACTATAGCGAGAGATTACTATACACTAATTATTCTTGCAATGGTGATGATAATGCTGTCAACATAGCAAACACGTGCGCTCTCAAAAGTGGGTCTCCTACAGGGAGGCAACCAATCAGCGGAAAGGGGGCGTTCTTAACCAAATATGGACAAAGCGGAAACTGGGTCAAACAGAAGTAGGTGTTGGAGGGGCCTTTTCTGGACACTCATATGACAAAACCAAGGTGGTTTTGAAATGAAATGGACACTTTTATACTAAATCCATGTTACAGAGTCACTCTATGGAGGTCTAAATAGACAAAATATGGGACCTTTAACAAATAGAAGGACGGACGTACATATAGATATATTTTATTTACCCATGAAGGTCATCAAGATTTAGTTCTTCTCAAGGGAGATTTAGTTCTTCAATCTTACAGAAATCTAGAGACTGACCTGTCATTATACATTTCATCATGCGATACCTCGCACATCTTGAAAAACCTCAATTAGTTCAGTGAGCATCTAAAGCACAAGTGTAGTGTCAAACTTTGGCCCGCGGGCCAGATCTGGCTCACCACATCATTTTATGTGGAAAGAAAATGAAATCTGTCAACTTCCATGATTCTTGCTAAAATCTGTACGAACATTTGTAATTGTCATATGTAAAAAATGTTGAGATATTGCAAAAGCATTTTTTTGGGCTGCCAAACCCCTTTTTACAGGAACTTGAACAATAGTTAAACTATTATCCTTGACTTCAGATTTCAAAACTACTTATCGTTCAAATTATTGTGTATATACAAAAACATAAACATATAAGATTCAACATGACCCGCTGAGGGAAACCGTAAATACAATGTGGCCTGTGACAAAAATGTGTTTTGACACTGAAGCATTAGTTTCCCATTTGTGTTTTGTTTTTGATCTTGCTATTTAGTTTTTTTTTGTTACCACCACAGTAGGGTACCAGTGATGGTAAAGTGGGTTTCATAGTGATGATGAACATAGAAAAAAATTAAAAATAAATTTATAACATAAAAAGCAGAACATGTGGCTTGTGTGCATAGTACAAAATGGCTACGATGACAATAACACAAAAAGAAAAAGAAAAATGGAATAACCATCGCAAAGTGATTTGTGTTCAGTCTTTGTCTCACCTTCCAAAAAACAAAGGTCATTCCTCTCACATCGCCACACACCATGAAACTTGAATTTGTTCTATTGTTCTTTTTATTTTTGTGTATCATAGTCTCTTATTTAGTGGTGATGTAGACTATTCATTTGTGTTGTATAAAGTGCATTGCTCAGACCCACACACAGGTCAGCATGACTAATCTCTCTCAGTCCACACTTTTCACAATGCAGCATTCTGCAGTAAATGTTTGCCCTCTTTGCTTCTCCCACCCCACCCCTATCTTGCTCTGGCTTTTTTACACTTTCTTCTTTCTCTGACTTGTCATATCACCATCTGATCTGATCTGCTCCCTCTTATAAGGTCATCCCTCCAGTCTCCATTTCAATATTTTAGCATGGAGTGAGAGCAGCCAGAAGCCCGTTCTCTTTAATTCTTCCTTCCATCAGGAGGTGAAGGGCCTGGCTGTTTGAGATGACACATTGGATTAAGAGTTTGCATTCACTGCAAATGTGAGGTCATCCATGGGGGTCCTCAGTGGGCCATAATGTGTATTGTTGCCAACTGATCTGTCATGGGCAGCCACAACATATTTTAAGGCCCTTTTGATCCACACCAACATTCACCACAGGCAACAGCCTTGTGCACGCCACATATGCATGTATAAGCATATTCATGCAAACTTTGTAACAGGGTCAACTAGAGTTCTACAAGACAATACCAGGACACTGCCTGAAAGTTGTAATATTATTATACTGTACACTCCTGTGAAAACATGCCGTCAAAATGTTTTCTCAACATAAAGCAGAACCTTTGTTTTTTGGAGCTCCAGTGTGTTAACAAAAATCTTGACAGGGATGACAACTTGCTAAAGCTTGTGTAGCTGAGACGTGTGGCTCCTGACAATATAAAAATAAAGTCAACTGAGAATATGATAATAATAATATGATAATATATCAGTTCTACATTCAATTTATGTATTATTTTGATGACAAAATGAGGGACTTGGCCCTAAACCAGGAGGTACAAGACTATTTAACCTGATTTTAAAGGCAGCAAACAAAACATACCTAAACAGAGACAAAGAGAATAAAGGCATCTGCATGATACAGCATTGTATATGTTGTAAAGTGCTTTTCAATTGTGGTCCAACAGAGTGATTGAATTTTTTTAATCGCAGAAAACTTAACCCAGGACACTCGCTCCCTGTGCCGCGGTCCTAATTTGATATTTTCTTGCACAACCTTTTGTGACAATAAATATATTTTTTCAAAATTTAACTTTCAAGACATCTCCACCCGTCCACAAGTATTTTGGCCCACACTTCACGAGCTGTTTGCTAATGAAGAGCAAATTTGAAAAAAAATATGTGCAAAGCGCTGAGTACAAATTCCCAGCAGAAACTAAGGGTATGGTTTGTTTCAAAAACAATAAAATATGTTTATGTACTCCCTGTCATATGATAGAAGAGCATTCATTTGTTCTATCTGTCACTATGCCTCACTGACACAAATAGATGAACAAAGATAAATTATTTCTTGTAAATAAATAAATTGTTTTAGCAATTACGTAAAATTTTATAATTTCCCACGGCACACATGAAGAGCGCTCACGGCACACCGGCAAAAACTAAAATAAAACAAACAAAACAAAACAAAAAAAACGAGTGATTGCAGCCTCATAGATTGCATTTTTTACTTTATGACACATATAGTGTATTAACAGGTTCATTAATTTTGATCTGAAAGAGCTGTGCGTAATAATAATTCTGACAATAATGACGGTCTCAGTCCACGTATCCCTTAACATTTACATTACCTCTTAGTTTGTCAAAAATTGGCTACATTATCAAAGTGTAATAGTTTTGCTTAACTTACACTGCTTGTTTGGAAAAAAAGTGTTTTTGCCACTTGCAGGCTGGGTGGCTCAACATTTGTTTTCATATGTATGTCTGTCTCAGTCAACAAAAAATAAAAATAAAAGCAATCCTGGAGTTTCATTTCATTTATTATTACTTTTCTCAATTTCAAATTATTTTACTGATGGTTCTTTTATGTCTTTAAATGAAGGGTACCAACACTTTTGCTATTATATGAAGAACAAGAATGCCATCAAATGAAAAATAACATATAGTCATACATTAAATATGCTAACCTAGTTGTTATTAATTATGTGTTCAATTATAATGTAATCAAATTAACATACAAATGGGTGATTGGGTCTTTATCTACCCTAACAGACCTATGATATGCTGTGTTGCAGCTGCTTTTTAAAAAAAAATTGTTTTTATGTTGAATCCAGTCTGAGAGAATGGACACTGTATGCAGAGTGTGCAAAGTGCATTGAAAGGTTCTTCCCTCAATAGCTCCCTCTCGATCTTATTATACACGTTTTCATTCTTGTTTGTTCAAAGGCTTGCTTGGAGACAAATGAAGAGAATTACTAAAAAAAAGCTCAAATCCGTAAAAGTAAATTAAGTATACTAAAATGGTCTTGGATGCTTAATGATGTTAGTATGAAAATGTATGATACATTGTGTTAATTAATATGCATGCACATGTTGGGTGTGTCTGTTGTCGTGTTGTATGCAACATAGTTGGAATTGATATTAATTTATATCTTTCAGGTCTATTAAAAGAAATGTGCAACACGTTTAATTCGCGATACTTAAGGCTTCTTTATACTCGCGTGGACAGCGACCGCGCTGACGTCACTACGGCTGTCACGCACTTAGTTTGCCTTTATACTCAGCGCAAACCACGCGCACGGTTTTGAAAATGTATTGCAGTTCACCTCCAAGTCGGGGGTGTCGCTACGGCTGGTCCTGGAGCTTCTCGACACACCTTATGTGCACTTTGTCCTGAATAATCATCTTGAATCATTAATTCATGCATACAAATGGTGAAAACATTTATAGATTTTTTAAAAAAAATCATGATATAGTAGTTATCCTGGATTTTAGATAAAAATATGATGGTATAAGGAGTGAAAGGGAGAAGCTGATTATGGAGAGTTTTCGTGTGTGTATGTGCACTTTTGGGTGTGTGTTTGCACTTGTGTACTTTAAGTGGACTCTGGCATAATAAAAGTGCATTACGGGTCTGAAGCTAATCCACTGTGATAGCTCTAGTACTCAGTGTAGACCACTGGAGACTGTGAATGCGGGTGTGTGTGTGCGTGTGCGTGCGTGTGTGCGTGTGTGTGTGTGTGTGTGTGTGTGTGTGCACGCGCGTGCATTGAAATAGCAGCATAAAAAACAGTAAATGACCCCATACACATTATTCACCATAAATTTTGTATTAAACCACGATCCTGACATCTTGTAATATACAAAAGGAGAGATGGAAGTACAGTAAAAAAGCATAAGTTCATGTCATGGCAAAGGATTGAGCAGAATATTTGTGAATAGATTGATGGAGAGGTGAAACTTGAATAAAGTTTCACATTTAAATGCTTAAAACAAACAAAGGGAATTTGCATTTTTTTGAAGCAATTGGTGGGGCTTGCTGTATTTCTGTTTATTTCTGTTTAAAATATGTTTAAACCAACCACTGTATGTCTGTGTTTAACCAATTGGCTCATAGGTGTGCTAATTTGACAGTCAGTGCTTTGTACCATGATATACTTCGGTCTCTAATGTATACAAGTATCTTTTGTGTTTTGCAAATCACTGTGTACTGTTTTGAAAAAGGTGTGAGTCTGATATTGTGCTTATAGTGCTGAAAATCTCAGCTGATGTTTTGCTCCTAAGGTTTTGATTTTTGTGTCGTACTTTGGATTTTAGCGTTTCTGCAGTCCGAGAAAAACTGTAATATACATACACAATGACACAAGGACTTGTCCTTCTGATGGCAACGACATATTCATTGACAAAGATATTTACTTTTGAAAGATGACCTAAGGATTTTGAGAAGGAGACTGGGTTTTGCAGGTAATCTTTGTCAAGTCAAATTCATTTGTATAGCCCTTAATCACAAAAGAGTCTCAAAGGGCTTCACAGGCCCACAGTTGGCAATGATGGACATTATCCCTGAATCTAAACCCCCCAATTGGGCAAGGGAAAACTCAAAACCCCATTTGGGGGGGAAAAAGAACATTTGAGAAGGGGGGGGGGCCTGTTCATCTATGATGACCAGGCTGCAATGGATGTCGAGTGAGCAACATTTATCACATACAGTAGTCTGGTGCTGCATAATGTTCATTATGAAGGCAAGATGCTGTGCAAGATGCTGTGCAATGTTCATTCAAATTACATTTTAAAGAGACAAGGCTTCGCATGTGGATGCCGTTTGGAAAGTGGTTCTGCACCGGGACCTGGCCATGTCGGTCAGACAAGAATCCTCCATGACAAGGACTCCGGGGGAAGTGGTCCACCTCAGATCTTGTCCCAGTTGGTCGCTGTAGAACCCAAACAGCGACAACCTCAGATTCATTCATCACCTAGTCCTCGCTTCGAGCTGGAGAGTAGGGGAGGAGATGGGACAAGCACCAGTGAAACAGGCCTACATGTACTTTAACTAAATGCCACAGAGTAAAAATAAGTCTTAAGTCAGGATTTAAACATTTTTACTGAGGTAGCCGCGGCTAGGGCATTCCAGAGTACTGGAGCCCGAATAGAAAATGCTCCAGAGGCTGCGGACTGTTTTGTGACTCTCCGAATCACCAAAAGGCCAGCATTGTGTCAGCGTTGGTTTCGGGACGGAACATACGGTACAACTAAGTCAGCGAGATAGAAGGGTGCTAACTTTCTAAATTTTATGACAAAGTAACAGAACCTCAAAATCACATCTTAAGTGGACAGGGAGCCAATGCAAGTTGGTCAGAATGGGGGTAATATGATCTAACTTTCTCATCCTTGTCAAGTCCTGCTGCAGCGTTTTGTACTAAGTGCAGGCTTTTAATACTAGACATGGGAAGACTTGCACATTACAATAGTTGAGGGGAGATGTAACAAATGCGTGAACTATGATCTCTGCGTCACGAGCAGATAGGATGGACCATATTTTAGTGATCTTGCGAAGATGAAAAAACGCAATTTTGGTAATATATTAATGGATGAAGACCAATTGGAGTTGGTATTGCCTTAGCAGCAACATAATATAAAGAACACAACTTGATCATTGGTGGGAAATCCAAATTCTATTTTGTCCGAGAGTTTGTTTTTTTTTCTTCAGTCTAACAACATAGATAGGAGGACGCTGCATAATCTTGTTTTATATGACGTAGCCTTTCCACTTTTTAGTATTTTTTTATTTGTGTCTGCGTGTGTGCACATTATCACAATAACAGAAGTGCTTATTTTGCTTATTAATTATTATTTAATCACGTTCATTTTAGCGTACCAAACAGGTTGAAGACTAGCTCACCTATTTAAAATAGCCAAGAGAAGTAGAAGTTAATTCACAAACCCGGAAATGGAACAACAGAAACAGGCATAGCACACAGGCAACATGAGGTCAATAATGTGTCCTTTGAGAGCTTCTCCACTCAACATTATAAAGACATTCTTGGTGGTCATGTTTCTTGAAATGGATTACTTTTGCATAAATGGACATTCCACTGAATAACACATCAAGACACGGAAAGTGATCAGAATTTTCTGAAGGTTAAAGAGTAAAAAAAAAAGTATTTATGAAAAAGTATTTTCGAGATCTTAAGATATGTGTCTACAGACTAATGAGAATGTGACTGAAAATAATTATGCCATCTTATCTTCTTTTACCTGGTGGTATTTGTTTGTTATTGCTGCAGTCTATAAGCCCTGTTTATAAGCCCTTGTGTGTAATATTTAAAAGCCAATAATTAGGTGAAATACACTAATTATAAATGTCCTAAAAATAGATACACAGTATAAGATGTCATATATTTATGTAAAGTCACTGATGGTGTAGTGGTACACTCGCCTGACTTTGGTGGGGGCAGCGTGGGTTCAGTTCCCACTCAGTGACGGTGTGAATGTGAGTGTGAATGGTCGTCCGTGTCTATATGTGCCCTGCGACTGACTGGCCACCAGTTCAGGGTGTAGTCTGCCTTTCGCCCGAAGTCAGCTGGGATAGGCTCCAGCGTCCCGCGACCCTAACCAGGATAAGCGGTGTTGAAAATGGATGGATGGAAATTGATATATTTATGTAGAAGTAAAAATTGTTTGTGCTCTAATATACTTTATGAAAGCCCTTCTCTTCGGATTCATACAAATTCCGGAGTCAGAGCCAATTTGATCCTTATTTAAAGCACACTAATGGGATGTAATCAATTGCATATAGTATGTACATTTCATACACTGAATAAAGCATGTTATACATTCATACTATTTTTGTTTTTGTTTTTTTTGTGCAGATAATGAGTGGGCCAAAATGAAGGTGAAACTGAGCAAAGTAAGTTTCACATTGTTGTACTACACCGTCACACAGTTTAAGTGGCCCAAAAGGACATGCTCAAAATAAAAAAAATTTGCCCTGCACTCCTCCATTTTACTTCCCTAACCAAGCCTACCACTTCTGCCAATTTTTGGTGTTGACACTTTTTTTAACTGATTATTGTCTAATCTTCAGTGCCACCATTTCCACTAAGGCTATGCACAAATGCGTGGTGACTCAAATTGGCATTCAGAGGAAGCAGTTGGTAGGGGTTTTATTGGAGGTAGCGCAAGGTCTAGAATCCCAAGGCGTTACAGTGGTTCATAGGAGCAGGGAGCGTGCAGGAGGCTGGAGTGTGAGCAGGTGAGTGAGCTTGGCAGTGTGGTTGGGGCGGGTGGCGTAGCAGGAGACAAAGGAAGGCACTGGAAGGGGAGGAGGAGAAAACAAAGGGTAAGTATATACACAAGTAGTCTGATAATCATCCACGAGCAAAATCAAGAGGAAATAGTCGGCCGGTGTACCACGGAGGTGGGAGAAAACGCTGGAACACTGGGACTGCCAGGCTTGCAGTGGGTACGGAAAGTTTTCAGACCCCCTTAAATTTTTCACTCTTTTTTTATATTGCAGCCATTTGTTAAAATCATTTAAGTTAATTTTTTCCTCCTTTATGTACACACAGCACCCCATCCATCCATCCATTTTCTGAGCCGCTTCTCCTCACTAGGGTCGCGGGCGTGCTGGAGCCTATCCCAGCTGTCATCGGGCAGGAGGCAGGGTACACCCTGAACTGGTTGCCAGCCAATCGCAGGGCACATAGAAACAAACAACCATTCGCACTCACAGTCATGCCTACGGGCAATTTAGAGTCTCCAATTAATGCATGTTTTTGGGATGTGGGAGGAAACCGGAGTGCCCGGAGAAAACCCACGCAGGCACGGGGAGAACATGCAAACTCCACACAGGCGGGGCCGGGGATTGAACCCGGGTCCTCAGAACTGTGAGGCTGACGCTCTAACCAGTCGGCCACCGTGCCGCCACAGCACCCCATATTGAAAGAAAATAAACGGAATTGTTGAAATGTTTGCTGATTTATTAAAAAAGAAAAACTGAAATATCACACAGCCGTAAGTATTTTGACCCTTTGCTTATATTATACTGATTGGACTTGATTAGGAAAGCCACACCCATGTTCAAAAATTTTTTTTGCTGCACTTAAGGTTCCTCAGAGCACAGTGGCCTCCATAATCCTGAAATGGAAGACGTTTGGGACGATCAGAACCCTTCCTAGAGGTGGCCGTCCAGTCAAAGTAAGCACTTGGGGGAGAAGAACCTTGGTGAGAGACGTAAAGAAGAACCCAAAGATCATTGTGGCTGAGCTCCAGAGATGGAGTCGGAAGATGGGAGAAAGTTCTAGATAGTCAACCATCACTGCAGCCATCCAGCAGTCGGGGCTTTATGGCAGAGTGGCCTGACTGCTGGAAAGCCTCTCCTCAGTGCAAGACACATGAAATTCCGTATGGAGTTTGCTAAACAAAACACCTGAAGGACTCCAAGATGGTGAGAAATAAGATTCTCTGGTCTGATGAGACCAATATAGAAATTGTTGGCCTTAATTCTAAGTGGCATGTGTGGAGAAAACCAGGCACTGCTCATCACCTGTCCAATACAGTCCCAACAGTGAAGCATGGTGGTGGCAGCATCATGCTGTGGGTGTGTTTTGGGACAGGGAGACTGGTTGCAATTAAAGAAAAGATGAATGCGGCCAAGTACAGAGATATCCTGGACGAAAACCTTCTCCAGAGTGCTCAGAACCTCAGACTGGGCCGAAGGTTCACTTTCACAAAACACAATGACCCTAAGCACATAGCTAAAATACAGAAGGAGGGGCTTCAGAACAACTTCGTGACTGTTTTTGAATGAGACCAGCGAGAGGTTGTGGTATTCTTCTGGAGTGGTGCTGCTGGTGGCTGAGGTACACTGAGGGTCGAGACGGCTGAGCGAAGACAGTGAGAGTGGCAAAAATGGCTCCAACCAGTAATCAACATGTGGTTCCAATCGATAGCGGGGTTGTGTTTCTTTAGCTAGGGAAGTCCAAGGTCTAATGGGGTCTCTGGAGAGGGGATGACAAACAGTTGGATGGTTTCCCGGTGGTTGCCAGAGATGATTAGGGTGATAGGTGCCATCTCGTGAGTCACTGGGGATATGAGGCGCCCGTTCAGGTTCAGCTCCAGGTTGTGTCGGCCACACCACAGCTCCACCCGCTCCACTTCCTGTCGATACGCAGACTCGTCACCGTCTTTGATGAGGCCGATGACTGTGGTGTCATCTGCAAACTTCAGGAGTTTGAAAGCCAGGTGCATTGAGGTGCAGTCGTTTGTGTCGAGAGAGAAGAGCACAACCTTGGGGCGCCCCGGTGCTGATGGTACGTGTAAATGAGGTGTCCTCCCCCAGCCTCACCTGCTGTGTCCTGCCCGTCAGGAAGCTGTAAATCCACTGGCAGGTGGCAGGCGAGACGCTGAGCTGGAGAAGCTTGGAGAAGAGGAGTTCGGGGATGATGGTTTTGAACGCAGAGCTCAAGCCCGTGAACAGGATCCTCACGTAGGTCCCTGCGCCGTCGAGGTGTTCTAGGATGAAGTGCAGTCCCATGTTGACTGCATCATCTGCAGACCTGTTTGCTCGGTAGGCAAAGTGCAAGGGGTCCAGCAGGGGACCTGTGACGTTCTTGAGGTGGTCCAGAACGAGGCGTTCAAAGGACTTCATGACCACAGATGACAAGACGACAGGCCTGTAGTCAGTCAGCCCCGGGATTCCAGGTTTCTTGGGGACTGGGATGATGGTGGAGCGTTTGAAACAGGATGGTAGTTCGCACAGTTCCAGAGATCTATTGAAGATCTGTGTGAAGACTGGAGCGAGCTGGTCTGCGCAGTGTTTGAGGCAGGATAGGGACACAAGGTCTGGTCCTGCCGCTTTGTTAATCTTTTGTTGTTTGAAGATGCGTCTCACATCCTGTTCGTGGATGGTCAACGCAGAAGTCAGAGGTGTGATTGTGGTCGGTTGTGCGGTTGGGTGGGAGTGTACTCTTCAAATCTGCAGTAGAAGGTGTTCAAGTCATCCGCGAGTCTACAATTGTTTTCAGCTCGGGGGATCGTCACTTGTAATTGGTTTGCGATTGTAATGCATGCATCGTTAGTGCTAAACTGTTTTTCTAACTTTACGGCATAGTTTCTCTTTGCAATGTTAATTTCTTTAGTTTGCTGGTTTCTAGTGCGATTATACAGAGCCCTGTCCCCACTTCGATATGCATCCTCTTTAGCTTGGCGAAGTTGCTTAAGTTTGGAAGTGAACCACGGTCTGTCGTTATTGAAAGTGCGAAATTACTTGACTTGGTACACACACCTCTTCATAGAAACAGATATAGGATGTGACAGTGTCCGTATATTATATATATAATGTATGTTAGGTTAATTGAAGACTAACTTGTTCATAGATTTGTCTAAATGTACACTGTGATTGCTAAAGTTAACATTCAAAACCCAAACATAGACATATATTGAGAAGATGCAGTATGTATGCATATTTTTGTCAGACTTCTGTACTGAGAGGTTACAGGGTTGGTGTGAGCAAGGGTTATCTTTGGTTGCAGCAGTGGTCAAGACCCATTTTAATTCTTAAACAGCTTTCCATGATTTATTAATCTGCATTTGAAATAACAATTATGGGGTCAGAAGGGACCGAGCTAAAGCCTTAATTGCAATGGAAAACAAACTTAATATGGAACTTGCCTTAACTCGTGGCACATGCACATCCCCAGAACACCTGAGAGCATGTTTCTCCTGCTGCATCAGGCGTGTACTTCAGACCATGAAAGTTAGTGCTGCTTGTGGTGAAACTCTTGTGACAAAGTCATGAGGTGACAAGAAGCAGTAGCAGCCTCAATTGGTGACGTTGTTCTTGATAGAACAATAATTGTTTTTCATCTGGAAAATTATCATTGTGAAAATTATCATTGTTTATTTATTATTAGAATGTTCTATAATATGTCTCGTTGTACAGCCTTTCACCATTTATTTCCCCCTGTTGTACATATGTAATAAATCCCCGTACCTGCAACTTTTTTCAGATCCCCACGAAAATGTAATGGATTTTTTTGGGCTCGAGCAATAATCCTCTACTACATTTAATTGAAAAATCTGTTACAGGGAAACACACAATTTGCATTGCCTCTAAAAGCTAAACAAGGGAGCCAAAATATTACAGTACATCCTGGACTGATTGCTTGCCAGCCAATCGCAGGGCTCATGTTATAGCAGTAAAAGAGAACATAAGAGCACAATAAATGATCAAAATACACAATTAAGAAGATCAGAACACTAATATGGTGCACACTATGGGTTGGGAGTAATGGATTCTTCAAAGTATTATGATGCAGATGTAAATGATTCAAGTGAAGTTGACCACTTTTCGGTGAAATGTACTAAAAAACGGATCAACTTTGGAGTTTTCTGGAGGTCAGAGAAATAATTTGCATGAAATGGATTGTATCATTACAAACCATCATAACAAGCCTTCTGAGTGAATGAATATTTCTAACATGCATCACTTTGATGGGGGATAAAATCGAGACATTTCACATAAATCTCTTTTTCTTCTTCCTCCTTGTAGCTCCTCTATCACAATGAATACGTTTAAGTCCGTCAACCATATAATGTGATGCAAAATCAGTTAAACTAGAAAATATGGAAAACATTCATGTAGTTTGTTCTTTCTGTAGCTATGAGGGAGGTGACCACCTCACACACTGGATCACACAATGGAATCAGCTCAGTTTCAAAATTACATTTGCATTGATAGCGTACAAGTGTACATAATTTTGTGAACGATTATAGTGTAAAATCTGACTAGAGGGAATACATCTAAAGGATTGTAGACACATAATGCGAAAAAGCGGTGTGATTCAGAACAGTAAACGGTATTCAGTTTTTCAATCTTGCATTTGCATTTGATGTATACAAATATATCGGTTGAATGTCACCATAATGTACGTCTCTTTTGGGTCATGAATCACGAACATCATTACAACACTTAACCTTTTAAACAGAAATGTTGCCTTACCTTACAGCAAGATTGGCAATCAAAAACTTGACCCTGTTAAAATGTAGTGGTTGTAAACATAGTTTGAAAAACCTTATAGAACTTGAGAAAGTTTGTGTATGAGAGAAGGGAAAAGAGTTGCTGAGATATTTAAGTGTAGGTGACTTGCTTATGACATTTCTGTAGGTTTGTGCTATACTCTGTCAAAGATGAAGCGTGCAGAAATGTTTCCTCTTGAACAAAGTGTGTGTATGTGTGTGTACATCCCTACTTGCTTTTTTGTCACTTGCTTGCATACCTCAACACCGCACACACTCAGAAACACTCAAATATCCCCTTTCCGTTTCTCTCTTTTCTGTCTCTTTTCTGCCTGTACTTCTGAAGGAATTCTCCATCCATCTAATTCCCCTCCTGGTTCTTTTATATTGAGGCTGGGCCCCGCTCGTATTCCATGTCAAAGGCTTTCTCTTTTATTGAACATCAAATCCTCTGTGTCTACCCTCACACTCTCTTCTCCTGCTCGGCAGCATGCATATTCAGGAGCCGGCGGCCCGCGCCACAGGGCCGGCTAGTATCCCAAAATTCACAATTGTGGGTATTAGCGTTGCAACAACGTGACATGAATAGCCAGCATGCTCTATATATAGGTGCAAAGTCGGCCGTGCTGTAGCTCTGAGATTGAGGCTATTGTTATATTGAGATTCTCTTTCTTGTTTTCATTCTCAAGCTGTGTCAGGGTGCTTCTCGCTTGGCTCTGGTGGTGGCGCTCGGTGTCAGAAGGTTCGAGCAAATCTAGAGATGCAAAAAGCTGCTCCACTGTGGAACTTTGCATGCTGATTTGAGCTTTAATGCTGACTTGAAAGACAGAAAGGAGGAAAAACCTGACTCCTGCATGTACCAGGTATGTAAATACAGCAATATTATTATTATTGTAAAACTAAAGTTATATACCGGTACTCTATTTATTTCCCCATACTTAACATTGCCTTCCTGTGAGGAGTTTGCAGTTTCTCCCCATGCTTACATGGGTTTTACCCAGATCAGTAATAAAGAGACATACAACTAAAAACAAATGCATGATCAGTTAATTAAAGTCTCTAAATTATCAATGTGCCCAGCGATTGATTGGTGATCAGCCCAGGATGTATCCTGCCTCTCACTAAGTGGAGGTGGAGTTTTATTCCCTCTTGTTGCACATGTTGTGTGAAGCTGTCAGTAAATGAAAGAGAGGAGCAAGATTGAGGTCTCCAATGACTGGTAGGAGGACGCCGGGATCCTAGATATCTACTAGAACATCGAAATTGTAATCTCATAATCACAAATTTCTGTTTTCTAACAGCCAATCGTTTGTCCGTTGGTGAGCGAGACACATACAGAAGCATTGGTTGAATTTCCCTGTCCCATTTAGTCCTCTCTCTCGCTTCACTTTATTTTAGCACTAGCTCCCGTCCCTCTCCATAGCTCCTCTGGGATGCAGTCTTCGCCGAAATGAACATCTGCTGGCTCCACGTTGGGGCGAAGCTCCTCACGGTTGTATCATCATAGACAAACGGCTAAATCGCGCTGTGGAACAATGAGTCCTTTCAACTTATCATCACGAAATACAGATAGAGTAATCCTCCGCTATATCACGGTTCTTGCGCCGCGGTCCCGCTATATTGCCGATTTTTAATTGCAGTTGTTACTCTATCTTTTATGCTGTTTGTACAATATTTCTGTGTTATCCATTACTCTTGCTCTCTCCCAATATATTGTGTTTAAATTTTGCCGTAAATGCAACAAAAACATGCCTATGGTGTATTTAAATTGAGTATTTGTATGTCACAAGGCGGCACGGTGTCCGACTGGTTAGCACATCTGCTTCTACTGGGGTTCAAATCCCGGCCCCGCCTCAGTGCAGTTTGCATGTTCTCCCCATGCCTGCGTGGGTTTTCTCCGGGTACTCCGGTTTCCTCCCACATCCCAAAAACATGCATGGTAGGTTAATTGACGACTCTAAATTGCCCGTAGGTGTGAATGTGAGTGTGAATGGTTGTTTGTTTCCATGTGCTCTGCAATTGGCTGGCGACCAGTTCAGGCTGTACCCTGCCCCCCGCCCGGAGATAGCTGGGATAGGCTCCAGCACGCCCGCGACCCTAATGAGGATAAGCGGTTAAGAAAATGGATGGATGGATGTCACAAATTCCACGGAGGTCCGGAGGTGAACGGGAATTGAACCACCCTTGTACACAATAATTTCTCCCCGATGGGGGGGACATTACTGCATGCAGATAATCAGTTTATGAATGGATAATGCATTTATTATATAAATAACTACTTTATGAACAGATATTCAGCTGATAAATAAATGACCTGGTTATTTATACTTGTACACAAAAGGACTTCAAGGACTTTACTGAGCTCAGGAAATAGAATTTTCTCAAATTCACACTTTTCAGTTGAAAATCAACATTAATGTTGAAAATTTCGGGTGGTAAATATTATTTGCTGGACAGGGGGACAATAAAAAACGGTTATGTACTGTAACTTAAACCGTAAGATAAATGTAACAGATAAACATTTGGCCGAATTGATATGCAGTACTCACCCTTTCTTCGTCAAAACTGAACTGAAGTACAATACTTGAGTTCATGTGGATGTGAAAGGCCCGGTTCAACTGGGTTTGCCTTGGACCACATTACTGTGCTTAGCCAGTGACGGCCAGCCCACAAACTGTGACAGCATGGTGGATTACTTGTTTGTGCTTTGATTAAGAAGGCAGCTAGCCAGTTAGCTAGCCCACTAGCTGCACAACACTTCAAAAGTTCCTCACAGTTATATGGTTCATTTTCGCACTGAGTGGCAACCTGGCTGGCCACAGTGGGCTGCCCAGGCATGGACAGACTCCCCCAGCCTGAAGGCTTCTCTTTACTGATTGATTGCGAGGCTCATGGATGCTCCACTCCCCTCATGTGAAAGCCAGTGAGCCTGCCCACCTAGCCCAGAGCGAGCGGCGCCACCTCCCCCCTCGGAGGAAAAACTCAAGTGAACTAACTCCCCCTCAGCAGCGGTAAATGATGATAACTATACAAATACAAACCGTATGGTAGAGGTTTTTACAGCGCACATACACCCTGTATCTGCCGTTCTCGCTCGCTTGTCCTGCGAGCAATCTTTTAAAACATTCTTTATTATTATTTTTAACACACACACATACATAGTCTTTTATATATATATATATATATATATATATATAAAAATCGTACGATGGATTTCCGGCACTACGACGGAGTACTTTAAGCCATGAATAAATAGTTGACTTTCCTTAAAATGCCCTACTTGTGTGCATCTACTGCCGTCCCGCCAGCGGCTTGCTGCTTTCGTGAGCGGCGAACAATGACAATTTATCGAGTACAAAAAAAAGTTGGATTTATGCAACAATAACCCACCCTACTCTACCTTTGATTCGCTAATGGCTAATGACTCGCACTTTTTGTGGACAATGATTTGCTGAAGCATTTCAGAAACACACACACGCATACGTTGGTAAGCATTGCTGTACGTCTGTGGACACAAGAGTCAGACAGACTCGTTGTTGAGCGTCTCAGTCTTGGGAAGCACATCAAACCGGATCCCTGTGGATCCTATCCCAGCTAACTTGTTGCCGGTCAATGACAGGGCACATATAGAGTTAGCTATTGCTTTGAAATCATACAGTGCAGTAGCCCTACTATGTTTATTGTGCTAGGTCTGTCTCATAATAATGCAATCCTAATAACATCATTTGGGTTGTTTTTTTATATTAAATTTGTAAAAGGTTTGTATTGCCCTTGAAAATAAAACGTAGTTTTCATTGGAGGGTGATAAATCTTTAGCCTTTGTTCCTCTCAGTCTGTTTGCCTTGCAACCTCATTCAGGCCACTCGCTAAGCTTCTCTGTACAAACAATTTTGATTGAGTTAATATGCACACAGGTCTGTGTATTTCCCGTGTGCATACCGTAAAGCCCAGAAATAACTTGATAGTAGTTGGACAGTAGATTGGAGTAGTTATATCTGAACATTTTACGGAATGAGCGGCAACAATATATGTAAGGTATTGATATAACAAAGCAAAAATAGTGCTTATGTTTGATTTTATCTTTTTAAAAATATATTCCTGACATACATGTGTGCGTGTGTGTTGTTTTTCATGATATTGTGACAAAATCTAGTACCCTGGCATGCCTTTTTAATTCTACTGAGTAAATAATGCATCTTCAACAGTCCATAATTCATGTAAGTGGACATGCAATCAGTTCAGATTAACGTGTACAATGCCCCTGTGTGTGTGAGTGTGTATGCGTGTGTGTGCGTGCATATCGAGGTAAAAATGACAGGTCACTGACTTTCTCCTCATAAAACTCTTTCCTAGTTTGCTTTTTGTGTCTGTTTTTGCCAATTTCTCTAATGGTTTCAGTGGAGCCTTAAAACATCTTACATTATATTTGATTAAATGAAGGCCAAAATTATATTATTTAACCTTGCACTCAGTCATTAAATCTGCATTGAAAGATCTAGAAAATGACAGTCCAAATTTCCAGTATTGCTTCTTATGAGCGTTTGAGTATGTGGTTATCAGAAGCTAACACTGATCATGCTGTTAGCTAATAGTAATAAAGTACCGTTTATGTATACATTGTGCCGATTAAACAAGTTGTCAGACTGACAGAACACCACGTGTTCTATGTTCAGCCTCATGACAGCAGCTCTGATCACACCTCTCTCACTGTTCCTTCCAGGCAATTCCAGGGATTGCGCTGCACTGGGCATTTGATTTAATCCGGACCAAATGCTAATAGGGCTGTTTGGTTGCTGGCCATCTGCCTGGGCTGCCGGTCAACTGAGACAAGCTGTGCCGAGCTGTGTAGTGCCAGGCCTCTGCCAAAGTCTGAGCTGCCCAGAGACCACTTCATAACCAGAGGACACTTAATGGCCAATTGTCCACACTTACTAGGAGCGCATACTGCAGCTAGTCATATTATTAAATAGATAATTTCATGATTTTAAGGTCATCATTTCCATCTCCTACTTCCACATCATTAAAATCTGAATCTCTCTGAATCTGTCATGTAGAAAATCAAACATTTAATTTCATAAGGGCTGTTCATTCAGAGCATTTATTTATCCAAAGAAAATCAATCAATCAAGAATTCTCAATGAAGATGCACTTTGATGTCAACTGACATTTCATCCTACACAATGCTAGGCCACATTTTACAGTGGTTGTAATTAATATATAATAATACTTTGAATGATTTTTTTAAATACTACCACTAAATTATACTTTCAATCAATACATTTATACAGTAATCTTAATCTTGTCAGCCAGATGACTGATTTTCAAGATTTTGCTTACCAACCTTCGTATATCGGCCATGCAATCCAAGCTTCAGTACAGCACCGCCAGTCATATAAAAATACTGAGTTCAAAAAGAAATTGTCTTATTCTGAAAATGGTCTTGTTTCATTCAAAATGCAATCTAACCTCAGAGAGCTGGAGAGAAGTGCATCTTTTGCTTTTGGTGTGTGTGTGTGAGTGTTCGTGCGCATGTGTGTGTAATTTCCCTATATGTGTGAGCGCACACAAACCTGCCTTTTGTGTTTTGGGTGTTCTCTGCACTCCATCTCGCAACCTTCTCCTCATTATCAGCTCCCCTCCAACATAATGGTGCTGGGGTTGTTAAACTTTTTCAGCTCAGGAAACAAATTTAGAAAATCCAGTCCTACTCCTCGACCTGGTCTAATAACTACTGGTGTTAGTACGGTACAAACTAGTATTCCTGGCACACTGGGATGGAGAAACAGGCTCCTTAGCCATTTCAGGTCCCGACCCATTGTATAGTTGCAGAAACAGTTGCTTAAAGACAGATCATGATGGAAAAGAAGTGTGGGTATGTAGCCAAGCTACTGTTTTTATGTGTGTGTGTGTGTGTGTGTGTGTGTGTGTGTGTGTGTGTGTGTGTGTGTGTGTGTGTGTGTGTGCCTACCTACGTAGGCTCTTCCTGCATGCTACTGTGGGAGTGGAGCTCTGACATTGTACATATGGGGCCATCTTCCACCGCAAACAGCTGCAGTAATTGCTTTGTAGAAAAATCCATGCAAGGACATCATTAACTAAGAGCAAGCTTATATTACTAACTGATATGTAAAATGCCTTCCCGGGGCCCTGCCTCAGGCGTTTCTGTTGGGCTGCTTTGACACCCACTAACATTCCGGTGACCTTTGAACTTTAACGACTGAGGGTCACACTCACAGGTGTGCTGCACGAATTGATGCTTATGTTGTGCTGGATCAGACAGTACGTGTTGATTTTCCCCGATCAATTGTCGTGTTTTAACTGCAATATGCATTCTGCTAATTACTAGGCATGTAGTTCAAGTGTTTAATGTTAATGCCAGCTTGCTGCTCTCTGACTTGAATATGAATTTTATAGAATTCTAATGCATTATTAGCATTCTATGTGCTCTGATGCCAGAGAAAAACAACTGTCTAACTCATGATCAAGAATGGCCCTTTGCATTCTTTCAAAGTTTAAGGCGGTGAAAATGACAGACATACACAGAATAAACAAGTAGGGATGAAGGATAAAGGATATCACCTTGCACGTGTTACAGTAGAGTTCTCATTGGGGTTCTGACTAGCCTACCTTTCATACCTCTGTGGAACTCATTACGACCGGCACCTTTGGGAAATTCATTTTTATATATCTACACAATCTCAATTATGCCACTTAATTGATATCTTTATTTTCCTAATTGGTGGCTTTATTGCAGGCAGGAAGAAAGTGATGCTTCTACGTAGCAACACCATATTTCAAAGGCTGTTTTCTATCATTCTCACATTGCCTCGTTATTTCCCACATGTCAGAGATGTCACAACACATCTGCTGCAATTTTAATGAATAGTGACATTGACATGTTTTTGGTGGTTTTTTTTTCTTCATGAATCAGGAAAAAGGTGAGCTAAATGTTGCTAGCTCCATGACAGCATTACTGTTTTCAAGCGTAACCATCAATTAGTGCACTACATTTTTTTTTTATGCTGGATACATTAAACATGCATTTTTATTCTCTGTAGTGATGTACAATGCTTGAAAGTTAAGCTAGCTCTCAGGTTTTCATGTAGAATGTTGTAAGTAAATGTAAATGTTCTGAGTGTGCCTTTGCATTTTAGAGATGGAGAGAGAGAAATTAAATTACTTTTTAGAAGAATCGGTGGACCGACAGCTGTGTTTCTCTGTGTTGCTGGTGGCAAAAAAAAAATCTTACCACGATATGTACTACTACCTCCACATTGGGCAAAAGGGGTTTAAGAAGAAGAAGAATCACCTTTTATTGTCATGAACATGCATGCATACACAAGAAATTTGTTCTCTGCATTTAACCCATCACAGTGAACACATACACGTTAGTGGAACACACTGGAGGCACTTCATCCCGGTTAGGTTGACTAGCGAAGGGGGCTGGGAGAAAGAAACTGCATGAAATTTAAACTTCTACAAAGTCTTTTTTTTTTTCTTTTTCCATGATAAGAGGTCACCACAGTGCCACCAAAGATTACCAATATTCGATGTTTAGGCTTCATTCGTGTTTACATATATCATTTTGTCAGTAACTCAACACCAGCCATAAAGAAAACACAACTTTTGCAAGTTCGGCTTTACACAATCATGTAATCAAACCGTAGTCAAGCTCGTTAGTGTGGCATAGACAGGAGGTTAGCTAACATGCTGCACTGGTTTGGTGAAGTTACAGTAGATATATATATATTTTTTTTTAATAGGAGTGACCCCTGGATATTTCCTTTTGCTGTCTGTTCCGTACAAAGTGCAACAGCTGTGGTCTACTCCACAGTGTCTTAGCCTCATTGTGAAGTCTCACCCACTCCTATTGATTCTTTATTGACCTGACATGCCCTCCAGTGCCATGGCTCTTCATCCTACCCCCTAACCACCACCACAGTTTTACACCCCCCCCACCCTCCAGCCCCACCTCCTAACAGCACCCAGCTTACTTTTACTCCCTCTCTCTCCAATCTGGCACTAACGCCGCCTCTCCCTCTCGTAGGGGCAAACTTTCTGAAAAGGCTGCCGGACGATTTGCTATAAAGGTGCTAAGGTGCATTCTGAATAACAGCTCCTACAAATGAAAAGAGATGCAATTTTACATTTGATCTGCAACTAGAAGACATAATAGTGAAGGTTCACAAGTACAAAAAAAGACTTGAATGCCAATAAAAAAAAAAGAGAAATGTGTTTACTGGAGGAAACCTTTAAGAAAGAGCAAGTACAAAACAGTTAAAAGTTATTTTCGTAGAGGATATAATGTATTCATACATATGACGCACAACTCACAGTGTGTATTAGATTTTAATATTATGTAGATAATAATAATAATCCAAGAAAACAAAAACAATTACTCCCATTGTCAAGCCAATTACAGTTTAGCCTATTTCCACAATGGAAATTTGGAAAATCCTGTATAATTACACAAACAAGGACATACACACACTCTTTTGCAGACAAAGACACACATGACGATAAGTACCCCTCCCCCTAACCCGCCTCTTTGGACAGCACATAAGTAGCCAAATCTCTCAAAAGAAGTGAATAAACAAAACAAACAAAAATACATGAGATGAAAGAAGAAAGACAATAAAAGAAAAGTGTCCCAGTGGATTGTTCAATCCCTCCTCTTTACTCCATTTTCTCCATGTATTATTTCATTTGTTTGTTGCTTGGCCATTCATTACAGTTTCTCGGTCTGATTGTTGTTGTTTGTGTCTTCCTGGTGATTCTTAAATGCTTTCGACTGTTGTTTTGATCTCATTTAGAAACCGAAAGAAGCCAAAGCCTTGGAAGTTATTTTGATAAGACTTTTATTAACTTCTGGCATTCTTAATACTCTCCCTGAAGGTTTCATTGGAGATCCGGCGATACTGAATAGGGAGAGAACAAACTAATATTGCAATCATTTCCAGGACTGTGGACTGCGTGTGCATGTCTGCAAGTATGAGCCTCACACTTTCATCTTACTTTTGTTTTCGAGCGTTCCCAAAAAAGATTTACAAAAAAAAAAGATGCTGTGAAAAAAAGTGATTTCATTTTAACACTATTTTGAGGGCGTACGAGATGTAAAATGTACAAATGCTACATTTTGTACTTTGTGTTTTTGTATGGAGTATTCAACATAAAATATGTCTATGTATAAAGATTGCATATTAATTAGCATTGTCATCATTATCTGCTAGACTGTAGCCATGGGCCTACAGTATTTCCATCTATTGTCCCTTGGCAGGTTGATGTTACACGAAAGACAATGAATAAAAAACACAGCAAAGTCAAGGTATACAGTTTCGAAAAAGAGAAACAAAAATACAACAGAATAAAAAAAAAAATTACTTTAAATACCCTAAAAAGCAAAACTAAATCCATCCATCCATCCATCCATTTTCTGAGCCGCTTTTCCTCACAAGGGTCGCGGGCATGCTGGAGCCTATCCCAGCTATCCCACGCCCCCCTAAATGACTTTCTGTGCCATACCAAATGAGTTGTCTCTGAAGTGTAGCCTTTTCGTGCCAATATTTATATATAATTTAATAATGTCGAAATTGATTTATTTCAGCCACTAACAGTGAGATAAAGATAAGAAAATCAAAACAAAATAAAAATAAGAAAAACATTGTGGATTTTTTTCATAGAACGTCACTTCCTGTCCACGTACGTATCACGTCTAATCATTGGTGAGCTGACTGCTTTAAAACTTAGCCCAACATTTGGTGCTTCCACGGCAGTAGCCTAAGCGAGAATTTATTCTCCAATTTTAGAAACACGTTTTCAGACGACAAGTGCACAGTGTTCCATAAAATAAAAGGGTTCAGCTGTTGGTTCAGCTGGCATTTGAGGGATATGACGTGACTCAAGTGAGTGGAAGGACACCATTGCCAATCAACTCTTCTAAAGCTAAGCCATGTGCTTAATTTACCCAGTACCTGCCACTGAATACTTGTTTTACAATGCTAAATGTCGAATTTGTGTGACTGCTGTGCATGTGGCCTCTGTGGCATACAACTGT